>NW_024382462.1:0-5339 GCF_016835505.1 Polypterus senegalus
GGGGAAGGTGTCTCAGTTTTGCACTAATAAAGAATCCCTTGCCATGTTTCCTGCTCATTTTACTCCATCAGAGTTTGTAATAACAGATGAAGATTGTACCTTACTAGTTTTCAGTGTGTAACAGCAGCTCTATTTTCATCTTTTTATTTTAATCAACGTCAAATGGTATGAAGAAGCTGAGATAGACTTTAATCTTAATTTGGGTATTTGTGTCAAGTCTCAACATCCAGGACCCTTACCTGACCTCAAAGAGTCCACATGACCAGCTAGTAGGTTGTAACAGAATGGCACAGTGCTAAGTGAAGACAACAACTGGTTTTGAAAGTCAAACTACAAAAACAAAATAATAAAAGTGTGTCACTCATGTGCAATGCTCTTTATGTCACCTTCTGGTCTCATCTGAGGTAATTCTATCGTTTTCATTTTTTAATTTAAAGTAAACAGGGTGACCCTATTGGAACCCCAACATTTAGTCAAGTCCTGTCCTTGAGGTCCAATGACATAGGCATAGTCAGAAGGATTTTGTACCTTCACGAGGCAGAAATGGGCTGGAATCAATCCAACAACTAATGGACCAGTTAAACCAGTTACAAATTCACCACAGTCTGACCTGGCAGAAGCCAAAGCATGACTTGAGGCAGCAAAAGCCAAACACCTTGGATGTTGACAGGGACCAGTCCAATTGAAATCCCAATTTGTCTGTGGGATGACGTTAAGTTGTACCTGCTGATTTCTGTCCCAGAGTGGTAGTGCTTACCTCAGATGAGCCCAGAAGGTGACCCCCGAACACACATGTATGACAAGTGCGATGCAGTAAGAAGAAGTCAATAAATAGATCCATAAAAGGCCGTGCAATTGTGGAGGTTAAAAACAATCAATACTTTAAAGTCCCTCGTTGAAATGATTCAAGGCATCAGGCTAGTCTCCTCGACAAGATAAGCACACCACTCTCAGCCCCCCATCAGCTGACTCTTGTCCCACCTGCCCTCTCCAGCTTTGCCTGAGACACACCAGCCGGCCCCCTGTCATCACATATGCTGTATTGTGCTACCTGGACCCCTGAAGGGACAATCCAAGTCCCGCTCTTACACTAAAGTTCAGCAGGGAGACACCTCCACAGCAGTGCCTTGGCTCCAGTGCAGTGGTCCAACCTCCCTGCCTCCCACCTCCTCTGTACTTTCTTGCCTTGCCGATCTTTACTTGAAGTTCACTCTCCTTATCCTCCAACCTCCCCCAGTACTGCTCAGCCTTTCCTTTTAAATATCGGTGGGCACAGCGCTTAATTAAGTGTCCCAGAGTGCCAACAAGGCAATAAGCCAGACCAGGCGCTTCTGCACATGAATGCAGGATTCAGTGACCACCTCATTAACAGCCGCTCCACCACACTATGACACACCGAGCTAACCAGACTGTTTTTGTTGTTTTATTAATTTGCACCATTGTGACAATCTGGGTAACTTTTATCTTCAGGTTGTCACTCCGATGCTGAGAGTTGCTAAAGGCGTTGTTGGCGCACACCACTAGCTGATTACATAAGTGCATCCAGCAGCTCTTACTCACCCAGAGGAGCCGTCAGTCTTGAATGAGCTCAGGGCACGCCAAGGCTACAGGGCCGATGTAATATGAAGAGGGAAATGAAGAAGAACAACTGAATCCTTATGTTCCTTTAATTATTATGGAAATAATGAGTCAGAGAGAGTAGAAGATGAAGTATAGGGAGTTTTACTGGTCTCTACAATGTCCCTGATGACTATTTCTAGTTTAGTGGGTGAGGAAGATAAGAGCAGAAGCTCCACATGAAGCAAAATCAACACTGGAGTCTCTCAAGGGTCTGTCCTTGGACCCTCATTACTTTATCTGATTGACTCTGGTATAAAAATGGAGGGACAACAGACACTGAGGAGGCAGTAAAAATATAAAGACCTGGACAACCTTCAGAACTGGGAGAACACTTGGAACATGCGGTTTTAATGTAGAAAAGTGCAAAGTGCTGCACAGTAGGGCCAAAGGAATATCAGGTATGAATACAAGATGGGAGACAGTGAGCTACAGGAAGAGACCTCTGAATAGGATTTAGGGGTTTACGGTGACACAACATTTTCAGTGACTAACCAATGTGCAGCAGCAATTCTAATGACAAATAACCATTAAAGACAATGGACAGTATGCTCAAACTATATAATACATTAGTAAGACCTCATCTGGAGTACCATGTGCAGTTTTGGTCACTGCAGTACAAAGAAAGACACAGCAGCACTTGAAGCTGTGCAGAGGAGAGCAACCAGGTGCATCATGGGACTGCAGGACATGTCTTACTGTGACAGACTCTGAGAATTAAACCTGTTTATTATCAGGGAGAGGACATCATGTAGGGACCTCATCTGGAGGTGTATAATCCTCAAAGGCATTAATAAAGTAGAGCCAGCTGAATTCTCTCAGCTTAGGGGTGAATCACAAACTCGAGGGACATCCGGGGAAATTAGGAGAAATGCCTTTAAAAATGAAACCAGGAAGTTCTTCATTACACAAAGTTGTGGGACTCAGAAACAAACTACTGAAACATGAAATTGGAGAAGAAACCTCAACAACCTTAAAGAAGAATCAGGATGAGATGTTGGGACAGCTTAGTTGTTAGCTAAACACACAGGCCTGATGGACTGAAGGGTCTCCTCTCGTTTGTCACATTTCTTATGTTCCTGTTCCTCCAGTTTCTCTTCATTGTCATTAGTGTATCGTCTATTGAGATGACAGTTGAGTATTTTGTGTAATGCTTATTGTTGTTATTGTTTCTTCATAACAATAAATGATAATTTAGGGCACATTACATGATAAATACATAAGCGAGACCACAAATGCACTCGTCTCCTAAACTCCACAGGTCTTTAAAAGTAAAACATAACTTAGGCTGGAGGAGGCTGTGATGTGGACACCAGACAACAGCAGTTTAAAGAGAGGAATGGAGTCAGGAGACGACACAGACAGAAAACCGTGAAACAAATATTTAAATAAGCAAAGAGAGGAAGCTGTTGATTGTTTTATTTTTATATTAATAATTATTGGAGCTTCTATAAATGTTAATTTCGCCTTCATCTCAAATAAAGTATAATTAATTCTAAAAGCATTTGCATGTGATCTAATGTTAAATATCCTGAGATTTCTTATACAATGTATCATGGCATACAGAGTAACACAGGACCACAGCAGAGCGTCCCAAGTAAACCCAGTATATCTCATATAAGAGTTGTCTCAGATATTAAACTGGGATTATCTCACAGCAGTAATACAGCATTGTAGCAGCTAGTTAAGTGCCCTGAAGATGGGAGGGGCTGGATGTCTGATTGACAAGTGACCTGTCACACAGAGATGCAGGCTCTGCATTGCACAAAATTTCATGGAGGTCTCTACTTCATCCATAAAGCCTGGGAGAGACACAAGAGGCAGAGGACGAATAAACAGCAGTCCAATGAAGAAGATGAGGATGTGATTTGGTTGATGGCTGGGAAAGAGCATGTCAGTATGAAGGACCATCAGCGATCCTGGCTGTGCTACACGATGGGGATGGCACACAAGTAGCAACTGGTAAGAGTGGCACAGTGCAATTAGAAGGTTAGGCTTCCTGAGATATGGAGGGAGATTTGTCATTATTACTTGAACACACCCGCTATGGGGGGCTTAACTGCTGTTTATTAGGTGTGTCAGCCTCTACATCTTAGTATTTATAACAGCATCTTTAACATTAGAGTGGTTTTAAATATTAGCTGGTCAGACGCACATGCTGTATACAGTAACTAGATTATGAAGGGTTATGCTTTGATAAAAATGTAGAAATAGTAAAATATCTTCTGCCATTAAAGTAACTCCCAGGTTAATTTATGATATTATGGTGTCAGAGGATCACCAGAGCTAAGCGATACCACTGCAGGGGAGAGGAGCAGTCACTAACATTATTGTCTGTCTGTACCCACTGCAGCGAGAAGACACCCCCCGAGGGCAATTGATAGTGCCACTAATGGCCAGAGGACTATACAAGAGTGGACACCCCACAGATTGGCGCCTCATACGGATCTGAACTCAAGAACCACAGAGCACCAAAGACTGACCAGACTTCTGAGCTGGTTTTTATTATGGAAGTCGAGAAAACTGCTCTTTCTTTCCTTACATTATCTTTATATGTCATTGAATGTTCTTTTAATTAAGGATCATTTACATTTTGGATTAAAGGGGGTAACCTAATTGGCACCCCAAAACTTCCCTTACATGTGGAATGTCCTTCCAATCGTTAATATATAGCAAAATTCTGCCACACTTATTTATTTATTAATTGATAGTTTTAGTCCTGTGGATCCACTGAATGGCACATTTTCAAAATGTCTCTATGCCAGCACACTCTGCTTTGCACCTCCAGTCTCAGGCCCCTAATGACATCACAGGGTCCTCTGGCGTGCTTAGCTAGACAGAGACCTGACACTGGAGGAGTCTGCAGCAGGACCTTTCTTCCACAAACCCAAAGGTTATTGTCAGGGAACAATGTGGAGCTTCAAGCCTTATCATTAATTGGCAAAAGGAGTGGACTAGGAGCCAACCCACCTACAGCCAGTCCCCACTTTTTAGATGTCATTTTATGTTCTGCATCGGGACAGAAATCAGTAGGCCAAAAGGTAAAAGAAGAAAAGATCAAGATATGAAAATTAAAAAATAAGAGTTGCTAAATTACAAGGTCTTTGTAATATTTGATAAACACAAAAGTGTGATGGCACAGCAAATGTCATTGTGGTGATTGTGTCACTGACTGTGAGACTTTCAGTGTGCACTGCTTATAACAGGAGAATGGCGTTTGGAGCAACAACCCCGCAACATGTTGGCACTCCAGTGAGAAACAAGATGGCATCACAGCCAAAATGAAATCAGCACATTAAAATATAGTAATAAGCCACAGAACAAACAGGTGAAACATTTCAAATAAGCAGACATCACAATGTTCCTCCAGGAGCTCCTGTCTATGAATATAATGCATTGGTCATTTGATGGGTGGGCAGGAGAGAAAGCGTAGAAGCTCAAAGGAGACCTTTCCTCCAGCGTGGAGTATTATTAACCCCTGAGACAGCCATCCTCCCAGGCTTCACTACTCTGAAAGTTAGTTTGGGATTCTTTTTGGTTTTCTTCTTTCACTAACCAGAGTTTTATAGTTGGTTTGTTTTTCTCTCATTTTGATTTGTTGCTGTTCTCTAAACTCCCCTACATACTTGACCCTCCGCCTATGTTTTTGACAAGAATCTTTGTGGTATTTGGACTGCTGCAATAAATTTAGACACAAGTTCCCTATCCCGGAGGGGCTTGTT
>NW_024382463.1:0-4033 GCF_016835505.1 Polypterus senegalus
TTGTTTTTTCTATCTATCTATCGTATTTAATTTTATAGTGCCTTTCATCATTCTATTGGGATTTTAATTATATAGTGCCTTTTTATCTATCTATCTATCTATCTATCTATCCCATCTATCTATCTATCTATCTATCTATCTATCTGTATTTTAATCATATAGTGCCTTTCATCTATCTATCTATCTATCTATGTGTATTTTAATTATAAAAATTTCCTTTCATCTATCTATCTATCTATCTATCTATCTATCTATCTATCTATCTATCTAAAGATCTTTATTTTAATTAATTTGCCTTTCATCTATCTATCTATCTATCTATCTTCTATCTTTCTATCTATCTATCTATCTATCTATCTATCTATCTATCTATCTATCTATCTATCTATCTATCTATCTATTATCTATTATATAGTGCCTTTCATTTGTCTATCTATCTATCCCATTCTATCTATCTATCTATCTATCTATCTATCTATCTATCTATCTATCTATTATATAGTGCCTTTCATCTATCTATTATTATCTATCTATCTATCTATCTATCTATCTATCTATCTTTTATCTATCTATCTATCTATGTGTATTTTAATTATATAGTCCTTTCATTATTATCTATCTATCTATCTATCTATCTATCTATTTTATTTTAATTATATAGTGCCTTTCATCTATCTATCTATCCATCTATCTAGCTATCTATCTATCTATCTATCTATCTTTCGTTATTATCTACTTTATCATCATTATCTATCTTTCTTTTATCTATCTATCTATCTATCTATCTATCATTATATAGTGCCTTTCATCCATCAATCAATCTTTTATGATTATATAGTGCCTTTCATTCATCTATCTATATTTCAAATAAAAGTGCCTTTCATTCATCTATTATCTATCTATTTTTCTATTATCTATCATCTATCTATCTATTATTATCATTTTCTATCTATCTATCATAATAGTGCCTTTTCATTTTTATCTATCTATTATCTATCTTTTATTATCTATCACCTATCTATCTATCTATCTATCTATCTACATCTATTATTATCTATCTATCTATCTATCCCCCCTCAAACAGGCTGCCATGGGGGCTTCATTTTGTGTCTTCAGAACAAAAAAGGGTTTGTTGTGATTTAGGTGAGTATGAAGGCATTGTTTGGTTTCTTTCCCTTCTTTTATTCTGTCTGTTTATTATGGGATGTTTTTTGTTCTTTTGATTTTTTTCCTGATCTTCACAGTTCAGTTAATCTGGTGGCCCTGACTGCTAAATTTCCCTGATGATTCTCCTTTTTCGACCCCCTGCTTGTTCTTCTTGTGATCTTCGATTCTTTTTTTTTGGGGGCCCCGCTGCTGTTCTTTTTTTTTTTCCAATTCTCCTGTGGTTTGATTCCTGGATGTCCTTGTGTCATTTCAACCCCCCAACGGGGGCATGTAGGGGTCACCCTGCCATTTTGCCCGGGTGCTCGGTCAGGAGATCTGGGAGTGGACAGATGGTCGATTTAAAGGGGGGGCACTTCACAGTCCACTCAGACCCCCTCTGTCCCAGGTGACTGGACTTTGGGATCTGAGTGTCCATTCAGGCTCGCCACCATTACAAATTGGAGAAATAAAAAGGGTCACCACAGAGGCCTTTTATGGAGGTCAGCTGGTCAGTGCCCCGGGCAGCATGTGGCGGAGTGTCAGAGTGTACATGTCAGTCCTTCCACCCGTCCATTTTGTCACTAATCACACATCATCATTTTTCACCAAGACAAAAGAGTGTCTTCATCGCTAAGGGTCTGACATCAGGTAGCCCCTGAAACACTCGGTTCCGCCCCTCATGTCCCGCAGTGACTTGTTCTAACAGGAATTGGGATGGGGCTCAAATCAGTCAAACCCCCCCATTGCTGGGTCCCCGGGTTTCAGAAAACAAATCAGGTGGTCCCTCCGATGTATTGGCCGGCAAGTCTGTCTGGACCCCCGAGTCGGACACTTCAGCCCCATTCCCCTTTACATTCCCCGTCCACATGTCCTTTGGTGACTTGTCCCCGTCAGTGTAGGAAAGGGAAAGATGCTGTCAGGTATAAAGGGTTACCTTATGGACGTGGTGGTCTCAGGGTCAAAGTGATTTCAGGAAGGCGCCCCCAGTCATTTAGCCCATGTGCTGTCTTTTTCCTTTTTGTCTGTCTGTCTGCGCCTCACTCTCTTCTTCTTCTCCCAGGTTGGGGTCTTGTGGTCTCACCTCGGGCCCGCTGCTCGCTCTCTCCCCGGGCCCCCTGGGGCCCCCACTCCGCTGACGTACTGGACCTGGACAGAAACAACCTGGGAGATTAGGGGGGGCCAGCTGGGGGGGCTCAGGGTGACAACTGTAAATTAGAGACACTTTTTGGTAAAAGGGGGAGGGGGGGGGGTGTGGTGTTTTGATGGGCGGGGTGATACGACATCACATGGGTGACCAGGTAAATGACAAGTGGGCTGACTGAGGTGACAGACAGGAAGGACAACAAAGATAGGATCTATCTTCTTCTATCTATCTATCTATCACTATCATCTATCTATTTTTCTTTATATAGTGCCCTTTTTATTCATCTATCTATCTATCTATCTATCACTATCTATCTATCTATCTATCTATCTATCATTTAGTGCCTTTCATCTATCTATTACTTCTTTTTTCATTACTTTCATTTCATCCTATCTATCATCTATCTATCTATCTATCTATCTATCTATCTATTATATAGGTGCTTTCATCTCATCTATCTATCTATCTATCTATCTATCTATCTATCGTATTTTAATTATCTATGCTTTCATCTATCTATCTATCTATCTATCTATCTATCTATCTATCTATCAATTAATTATAAAGTGCCTTTCATTCATCTATCTATCTATCTATTTATCTATCTATCGATTTTATAGTGCCTTTCATCCATCTATCTATCTGTCTATCTATCTATCTATCTATCTATCTATCCCCCTCAAACAGGCTGCCATGGGGGGCTTCACTTGTGTCTTCAGAACTAAAAGGATTTGCTTGTGATTTAGGACTGAGCTATGAAGAGACGATTGTTTGGGTTTTTCTTTCACATTCTCTCATAGTCTGTCTGTTTATTATGAGGATGTGTTGTTGTTCTTTTGATTTGTTTCCTGATCTTCACAGGTGAGTTAATGCTGGTGGTCCGGACTGCTGAATTCCCGATGATTCTTGTCCTTTTCTGAGCCCCTGGCGTTTCTTCTTGTGATCTTCTGATTCTTTCTTTGGTGGCCCAGCTCCTTTTCTTCTTGTCTTTTATTCTTATTCTCCGTGTGGTTTTGATGTCACTGAGATGTCACTTGTGTCATTTCTAACTCCTACCAGCAGGTGGCGATGCTAGCAGGTCACTCTGCCATTTTAATCTGAATGGGCAGCTCAGGAAGGAGGAGAGCTGGGAGTGGACAGCAGTGGTCAGCAGTAATGGGGGTCACTTCACAGTCCACTCAGACCACCCTCTGTGCCCAGGTGACTGGACTTTGGGATGCTGAGTGTCCATTCAGAGCTCGTCCACTGGCTTTATTACAAATTAGAAGAAATAAGAAAACTGAGGTCACCAGCAGTGAGGCCTTAAGTGGACTGAGGTCAGCTGGTCAGTGTCACCGGTCAGCATGTGACATGGGTGTCAGAAGTGTCACATGTCAGTCCTGTCCACCCTGTTCATTATGTCACTGATCACACAGTCAGTCAGTCTTTGTCACCATAGACAGCAGAGTGTCCCCATTGTCTAAGTGGTCTGACATCAGGAGAGCCCACCATGACAGACACTCAGTTTCGGGTCTCTGATGTTCAGCAGTGACCGGCGTGTCCAACAGGAATCTGTGGATGGGGTCCTGCAAATCAGTCAAACCCTCCATGGTGAGTCCTCAGTTAAGAACAAATCCAGGTGGTCCTCCACTGTGCTTTGACAAGTCTGTCTGGACCCCAGTACAGAACACAGTCATCCTCATGCATCATTCCATCCTCCTCACGTCAGTGCAGAGGCAGAACGCTGTCGGAGTATAAGGGATT
>NW_024382464.1:0-25000 GCF_016835505.1 Polypterus senegalus
CATGAAAGAGGGGTAAAGTACCTTTGAACTAGCAGGCTGGTGTGGTGGTCTCATAATTTAAGAAAGGTGACCAGAGGGACAAAAGAAGGACTTGAAGTCTATCATTGTCGGTGTTGGACTTCATTGAGGCTATGTCTTGTCATCACTTCTGTTTGTCATTTACATGAATAGGCTATAAAGGTGCAGCCAAGGATGTGAGGTTGTCCAGTGGGGGAGAACAGGGGTATCTTTGTTGGTTTATGCAGAAGATGTTGTGCTCTTTGCCTCATCTGTCTGAGACCTTCGGCATAGAACTGAACAATATGCTGCGGAGCATGAAATTGGAAGGGCTTCGGATCAGCACCTCCAAGTCTGAGATCACACTTCTCAGTTGGCTTAGGAATCTGTAGCTGGGGACACAGAAGTCTGGGCTGACCTGCTTGGCTTGCTGCTGGCACATCTCTCATCAGAAAAAGCAGTCTGAGATGATGATGAAAATAATTCACACTCATGTAACAAACATAAAATGTAAATAAGTACACACATAGTCACAAGAAACATGCTGATCGATCAGGAAATAGAAATACATAAAAATACATCCTGATAGAAATACATACAAGACATCCACATTCAAATATAGACTAATATACACACAAAAATATAAGACACCAATGAAAACTAGAGAGTTAGAATTCCAAGAATACAGGACGGCACAAACATATAGGTTAACCCCAAAGGGTCTGCAAAGCAAAATGCTTGGAAATGTCTTTACTAAATGCTGCAATACTCATTTTTATAAAGTATTTATTACAGAATATAACAATTCAGTATATCTGTAAATCTACTATAATGAAATCAGACCAAAAGCTGCACAGAAACAAAGCATACTAGAAAAGGCAATAAAATTGGTTAGACAAGTACCTGCTTAGAAGTTAAAACTCCACTTAACTGACATTACATCAACTGCATTATTAGGAATACTAAAGGAAAAACTAGTTGGTGGTGTTTAAAATACTAGAGGGTCTCCAAGACTGATACCACCCTCTGGGCTGTTTTGCAAACAGATTAACTTCATAGTTATTGTGCATATGATAAATAATCAGGGAATTTCGTTTTTACTTTAACTTACTCAATTTTTACTAGCAGGAAGGAGAAACCATGTCTTAACTGACTTGTTTAGTGTCACTCACCAAACTGGCCATGACCTTGTCTGCCTTGTTATTTTCGGAATACCCAGTTAACTCCTGGACCACATTAATTACAAAAGATCTTTAAATGCTGCCTACTTTTATGAATGTCACTTTACCTAATGGCTAAGTAAAGGAACCCAATCCACTTAATTAATGGCTGCTGAGCGACTCTTTTTTCTTTAATTTAATGCTTATTTATGTAAAGTTTAGTCTGGCTTGCTTTCAAATACAATAGTCTTGTTATGCTGCTTCTTGTGAAGGCTGTAGTATTACAAAAACATTTGACCAATTCACTGAAATAAGACTTTAAACAGATAGGCTTTAGGTTTTAGATACTAAATTTTTGATCAAAACAGTAAAAAAACCTAAACACTCACTGCATTACAGTCACTGAAAGAACTCTGTCAAAACCTGTCTTAAGTGTTAAAATACTGTAGAAAAGAGAAAAAAAAATTCTTTGCCTATCTGCTTACAAAAACAGCTAGCGAAGCAGCTTAAAATAGGAAAGTGGGTCGTTACTTTTTTCCAGACAGCTGTCTTTATTCTCTACATTCCCATTTAGAAATAGTTAAAACAAAGCAGTGAGTTTTGGAAATATTCGGGAAGAAGACAAGCCATTGAAAAGGAGGGGACAAACCAAGAACTGGAAACACTTGGTGACCTGCAACTAATGACTAAACAGATAAAACTGATAATTCTAAAGAGCAAAAGAAACAAAGTTCTGCTGTCAGCAAATACACTAAAGCTATAAAGGACGTGTAAAGCATTTATACATGCACACCTCCTACTCTAAAAATGACTCTGAGGCAAAGAGAAGAGGTACTGAGCGAAGTGTCACATGTTGCAGCAGAAATTCAAAGCTGATGGGCAAATTCAAAAACTCCTTATACGTTTTACACTACTTCATACCTTTAATAACTGAACTATCCATTACAATGCCCAAGAAAAAAAAAATGTCTAGTTCTAAATAAGGTCCTTAAGCAGCACATGGATACTGTAAAACTGAACATACCACTCTAACACTCCCACTTTCGTTGAAAGAGAAATCCTAATAAGATGCCATTCTTTAAAACAAACCACCAGCAAAGCAATCTGCAAAGACCCTTCTTTTCATATCCTGACCATCACTTCAAAACAGAGGGAAAACAGGACCTATAATAATAATGCATGCAAGAATTAGATCATACTTCAAGAGAACCCATTTGTGGTTTGATTTGATGGCAGGCTTCCCTGTTATTGTGTTGCCACCCATTCCCTCCTTTCCACTAAAAGCTTTAATTTAGTGCAATTCCATAAAGGTGCTGAAAACAAAGCAGGACAAAGTGTTTAAGTTGCAGGGGGAAGTTCCCATGTATGTGTTTGACATTTACTCCATTTTCCTGAAGCCACAATTATGTTCACGGCTCCTGCTTTATCAGTTTCATTCAGGATGGAAAATAAATGACGGGACTTGATATCAAGCTAACCATTGGGGTATTAACCAATAATTGCTTAAAAATACAGTATGTAACATCACCAGATTCCATTTACACTTAACCAATTCTTGCATTCTTGGTCATTACTATGGAGTTACTGTTGCAGATTTGCCAAACAGGATAGATAAGGTTTGTTCAAAATGTTTAAACATAATCAAAGCTGAAAAGGAAATTCTTCAGGTATACTGTAATAATACTGAATTTTTAAGAATGTTGGACCACACCAAACATTTTTTGGGGGATACACCTAAATATTTAAATATGCGGACTGTTAATTTGTTTTCTCACTTAACATCAACTGACTGAGATCAATGTATACACCAAGCAACCACAACATTAAAACTACAAAGAGCTAAGTGAATAACACTGATTATGGCACCTGTAAAGGGGGCTGCAAGTGAAAAGTCAGTTCTTGAAAGTGATCTGTTAAAAGCAGGAAAAATGGTCAAGCATAAGGATCTAAGTAACACTGACAAGGGCCAAACTGAGATGGCTAGGCAAATGGCTCAGAGAATCTATAAAACTGCAGATCATGTGGGGAGTTCCAGTATGAAATAGTTAGCGACTACCAAAAGTGGCCCGAAGAAGAATAACTGGTGAACTGGCGACAGGGTAATCGGCATCCCAGACTTGCTGATATGCATGGGGAGCAAAGGCTAGTCCATCTGATCTGATCCAACTGTGAGCTACCAGAGCACAAATTGCTCAGAAACTTTAAGGTTGGCCATGATCAAAATGTGTCAGAAAACACAATGCATCACAGCTTGCGGTGTAGTTGCAGACTGGTCAAAGTGCCCATGCTGACCCCTGTCCACCACCAAAATTGCCTACAAAGAGCACGTGAGCATCAGAACTGGACAATAGACCAATGAAAGAAGATGGCCTGGTCTGATGAATCATATTTTCTTGTAGATCATATGGACGCATACATGTGTATTTTTTACCTGGCGGAGAGATGGCAGCAGGATGCACTATGGGAAGAAGGCAAGCTGGCGGAGAAAATGTGGTGCGCTGGGCAATGTTCTTTTGGGAAATTCTGGGTCCCGGCATTCATGCATTCAAACAAACCAACTACCTAAAGATTGTTGTAGACCATGTATACCCTTTCATGACAACGCTATTCCTGGATAGGAGCAACTTCTTTTAGCAAAATAATGCACCCTCCTAACACACTGCAAATGTATTCAGAAATTGTTTGATGATCATGACAAAGAGTTCAAGATGTTGAGTTGGCCTCCAAATTCCCCATATCTCAATCCAATTGAACGCCTGTGGGATGTGCTGGAAAAACAAGTCCCAATTTCTTGAGGTCCCAGCTTGCAACTTACAGGATGTGGAATCCATGCCTCTACGTCTCAGAGCAGTTTTGGCGACAGGAGGGGGTCCTACACAGTATTAGGCAGGTGCTTTTAATCTTGTGGCCGATTGGTGTATTTAATGTGAATCCTTCATTGTGCTCAGTTCTGCCAGCATGGGCCACAGCTCCCAAAAAACCTTAACTGGATTAAATAGATTTGAGAATGTCCCACCATTCTTTGAGAACCTCACCATTCAAACGGTCATAAAATAAAGTATTTTTTACTTTGAACAAATTAAACATTTATGAAGAGCAAATAGAATTTCTCTCTTCCTCTCACAATAACAAAATACAGCTCAATCATATTCAAATATTCACCATACTATAAACAGCAAAGATACAGTCCTAATACAAAATCATTAGTAACAGTCAAGAACCTATGTCTTTGTAATCAATGTTTATCTAAAATTCAAAAGCATTTTTAAAGAAATTCTTTACTTGATTTTAAACCAAAATTTCCAAGAATGTCTAGCTTGAGTGTAGGTGATAGATGACCTCATGTTGTTCATGAAATTCTGTTTACTTTCAAGCGTCAATAACCTCTTTTCATCTCAATGGAATGTTCTGAATGCTGACTCTGACTTGAGACACTCGGCTCTGTAGCTAGTTATGTTGGAAAGCTTTTTTGGATACTATGAGATTCATTTTGGTATTAGAAAGATATTACAACTAGTGATGTTAACACTTAAACTTTTCCACAATAAACCGACAGTGAAGGTTTAAACTGAAAAGTCCCATTGATTAAACAATTAACTTAATTTGCATTATGAAATGTAATTGCCTTGCTTTGCAAAGCTTGATACAGCCTAAAGCTAAATTCACATCAATGTGTACACAGAGACATGAATATGCACCAGTGTGTTTATAAAATGTCTGCATTTACATAGATTTAAATGTTTTCATGTCCTATTCTGCATTAATTATTTCTGTTACTTGTGTTATTTGTTTAGCTGTGAGGGTTTTGTTGTAGTATAAGTGTTCTACTACTATGATGCATGAATTACTGGCGATGATGACAAACAATTTGTGGGCATGATGCTTATTTAATTAGACACAGAAGGGTAGTATTTAAGCTTCAAACAACTCAACCTGCCTAAACAATTAGTGGTTGGGATATTTAGTGCTTTGCGGAAATCACCCATAAACCATAACCTATTGTCTATGGGTGAGGAGTGAAAGCTTTAGATTTGTCAAAAAATTTCAATTGCCGGTATTCAACAGATCTCAATATTTTAATGTCCCCAGATACCGAAAATGATGGGTATGTATTTTTGAGTCACAGTGTCTTGAGGACGGTCTAGAGCTAAAACGGCCAGAGAGAAAAATACCAAACTCAAAACTTAAGCCTGTTATGAGAGGATGAGGTGCCGATTAGTTTTGGGACCAAATCATGCAAGAGAAAGGGGCACTCTAGAGAAACCCTCAAATACCGTAATTCTGAAATTAATTATAAATTCTTCTTGTCAATCGCTATCGTAATGACCTATTTTATGATCAGAAAGATCAGCATTAGAGTGGTAAATAATTACTGAAATGTTACAGAATAGTTTTGGTAACTTGGTTCCTAGCATGAAAAGTCTACTGATGCTCACGTCCGAGTTTTTATTCTAGAAAAGATCAACACTAAACCATATTCAAATTACACTGTTGCCCCATCAAAGGTCGGTGAAAATAATGAAAAAGTCACACAACTACAAAGTAATATGAACTGTAAGCATAGAAAAACACAAGCAGCACAAATTAAACCCTAACTAGCTAAGCATATTTTATATACATGAATGGAAGAGGGACACAGAGAGGGAGACGGAGAAAGAATATTTACAGAAGAACCTCAATTTATATAAATTCAAATTTCAAGTGAACTGGAGGCAGATAATAAAAGGAAAAGAGTGCAAAAATGTAATCAGTGATTTGTTGTTTTTCCTCATATTGTGCAGGTCTCAGTCACAGCAACATGAGTGTCATACTCTAGCACTTTCAAGACACTCCTTATCCACATCAGTGCAAAAGAACTCCCAAGGTACACTTGCTATGGTTGACTTTTTCTGGCATGTTGCAGCGGAAGGACAACTTGATGGCTTTCCAACTGTACTTCCAATATGTCACATTCTCTGCTTTGCACATGTGTAAGAGAGAATGAGAAAGTACATGGTAATAGCTTACTTGGTTTCATCTTCTCCTTACACTCTTGCGTTGTCTCCCTTACCCTGCTGTATTCTCACTCTGACTCACTCACCGCATGCACTGAATCTTCTCAAGTTTTCATACCAACGTTTGTACCAATGTTCCGTTTTAAGTAACTCTGGCTTTATTGATCTGAAAGAAAGCATGGCACCTGTTTCAATGCTGTAACAATGCACTTGCCTGCACACAAAGTAATGTGACTATGCACTGCATTTAAAGATAGTGATGCACAATGATGACATCTACACTGTATATACCATGCATATATTAATGAGAAAAGGGTTAAACTAGGTTTGGTGTGATTTTAGGGTTAATGCAAGTGTTTGTTTAAAGATGTTTCACTATATGTGCACTGCCTGAAAACATGATAATAGGCTACCTACTACCTTACAAGCTGTACTTATTCCAAATGCATGTGGTACAGATTGGTTTTAAAATCCTTAGTGTTGATAGCAGATATTTCTTACTGCTGTATTGAAGTTGCAAAATCACGATTGTTGGCAATAAGAAAAGCAAAATTGCCTACTTTAACAGACGGTTTGTTTTTATGTTATGCCACCTTGAAAAAATTGCTGAATGAATAACTGCCAACCTCCAAAGTACACTCTTGACAAGCACTGCCTTTTCATTCATTATATAAGTATGGAGAAACTGTTCATTGCTACTTTTATATCTATAAAAATATGAAAGTATCTGTGGAAACATCTTCACGTAATAGAGGTTAACAACATAATGGTAAAGTAACTACCAGCTAATAGTTCATTTGTATCATATGGAATCCAAAAAGACTATCCTCTGCTAACCAGTGGTAAGAAGAAATTACATACAGCATGTGTACAATATTAGAAGAAAACATGTTACCATCAAGTGAGGTTAAAAGCAAAAGCTTTTGATAGCTAGTCAATTATCTTGGAATTATCCAACATTCCACCTACATTCACTGTCAAAAGCTATTTAGAAGAACATTTCACCGAGAAGATACTAAAAACCCAGCAAACAACAGTCAATAAGCATGTACAACTGACTTTTGGACTGGACTGACAATCAAAAATTAGCTTAGAATAACATGATACATCAGAGATGAAGACACATTAAATCTGTGGAACTACAGACACAACATGCTTCATTCATACATACAGCAGACATCATCATCAAAGCTAATTGCCACTATGAAGACATAGAAACTAAATGGTTATGTACCTTTATGCTACTGCACGTAACATTGCTGCCACTAATTCATGCTAGTCCAAAAAACAGCTCTCGGTAATAGCTTCTCTCATACACTGCAAGTCACAGGCAATAACAAATTCATCATGTATCTTAACCTTGACAAGAGACTAATTAAGCATGACTGAAACATCAATGCTGTCAAAGTAGGTGTTCTCAGCTTCCAGGCTGACAGTTAACAGGATACACATTAGACTGGCTCCTGTGCATATTGATATAGTTCTGTTCTTAAACAATAATGCATTAAGAGCTTTCAAACAATGTTTAAAAAAAGAAAAAAAAAAAAACATTTTGCAAGATGTTATCACTTAATGTCAAAATAAATTCTTATAAATGCATTGTATTAATAAAACATTCAGAAAAATGCATCCTTGCATTATTTTCTGAATTATTAAGCAGGTTATCTTGTTTTAACAATTGACGGTTATTAACAGATCAAAGGGGGTCAACTATGGACTGTGAAATGAGATCAATATTTGTATCCTTAATTAGAACACAGAATTAGAATTGGCTTTTACACAGTAGCACTACTTCCAGTTGCAGAACACAAATATGCATCCACCAATAAATAATCAGCCAATTTACCTAATTTCTTTCTCACCGTTCACCAACTAAAAAGGTCAACACAAAAAATGACTACCTGAATAACCTTTAGTAGTAAACCCTCCAGTGACTCAGTAATAGTGCTTTGGGACATGCTACAACAAAATCAAGCTGGTTTGATTTTATATTGGAAGCAAGAGGTAGAACTGGGTTCTTAAGTGTGCGACAGCTGATGGCCAATGACCTTTCAATTGGAAGCTCAATACATATACACACTCACCTAAAGGATTATTAGGAACACCTGTTCAATTTCTCATTAATGCAATTATCTAATCAACCAATCACATGGCAGTTGCTTCAATGCATTTAGGGGTGTGGTCCTGGTCAAGAATCTCCTGAACTCCAAACTGAATGTCAGAATGGGAAAGAAAGGTGATTTAAGCAATTTTGAGCGTGGCATGGTTGTTGGTGCCAGATGGGCCGGTCTGAGTATTTCACAATCTGCTCAGTTACTGGGATTTTCATGCACAAACATTTCTAGGGTTTACAAAGAATGGTGTGAAAAGGGAAAAACATCCAGTATGCAGCAGTCCTGTGGGCGAAAATGCCTTGTTGATGCTAGAGGTCAGAGGAGAATGGGCCGACTGATTCAAGCTGATAGAAGAGCAACTTTGACTGAAATAACCACTCGTTACAACCGAGGTATGCAGCAAAGCATTTGTGAAGCCACAACACGCACAACCTTGAGGCGGATGGGCTACAACAGCAGAAGACCCCACCGGGTACCACTCATCTCCACTACAAATAGGAAAAAGAGGCTACAATTTGCACAAGCTCACCAAAATTGGACAGTTGAAGACTGGAAAAATGTTGCCTGGTCTGATGAGTCTCGATTTCTGTTGAGACATTCAAATGGTAGAGTCAGAATTTGGCGTAAACAGAATGAGAACATGGATCCATCATGCCTTGTTACCACTGTGCAGGCTAGTGGTGGTGGTGTAATGGTGTGGGGGATGTTTTCTTGGCACACTTTAGGCCCCTTCGTGCCAATTGGGCATCGTTTAAATGCCACGGGCTACCTGAGCATTGTTTCTGACCATGTCCATCCCTTCATGACCACCATGTACCCATCCTCTGATGACTACTTCCAGCAGGATAATGCACCATGTCACAAAGCTCGAATCATTTCAAATTGGTTTCTTGAACATGACAATGAGTTCACTGTACTAAAATGGCCCCCACAGTCACCAGATCTCAACCCAATAGAGCATCTTTGGGATGTGGTGGAATGGGAGCTTTGTGCCCTGGATGTGCATCTCACAAATCGCCATCACCTGCAAGTTGCTATCCTATCAATATGGGCCAACATTTCTAAAGAATGCTTTCAGCACCTTGTTGAATCAATGCCACGTAGAATTAAGACAGTTCTGAAGGCGAAAGGGGGTCAAACACCGTATTAGTATGGTGTTCCTAATAATCCTTTAGGTGAGTGTATACTAGTAATAAACACTGAATAACAAAAGTGGCTAAAAGAAGAAAACTGCCAATGAATCAGCTTATCCAGTAAGCACTTTTTCAGTCATGAAGTTAATGCCAAAGTGCACAATGATTAAGTGTCAAAATTAGATGATTTTCAATGCTTCTGCGGTGCAAGTAAACTATGAACCATGATGAAAAGTCTTGAAGGAATCAGAAACATTCAGACATTCCTAGTTGTACTGCCCGACAATCTTAAAGGCAGGGCATTCAGCAAATGCAGGTGCTAAATTTAACATATTCTCCAACTAGAAGTCGTGTAGTGTGAGGCCGGTTTGGTGAACTAACCAGTGGTTTACCTTCACATTATCTTACTTTTGCTGAGAGGTAGGCTCCCATTCATTCTCAGAGTAAAACATCTGGCTTTAACCAGACAGGTGGAATTAAATCACTATGTAAAGCATGCGCCAGTTTTTATTACAGACCACAGCCAAATATTTTAAAATCATTGATCACACAAAAGTAAAACCTGACACCGTTCAATACTGCATTTTCAAGAAACCGTCTGCCCATACTGGCTATATGGGTATATTGAGCATCCTTGGTAATAACACTGATGATGTGAGCCAGCACTAACTATGTATTTAGTGAGCCTTATCGCTCCATTAACCATATTAAATGTCAGCAGTATGGATTTACTTAAAACAAACTAAATACTGTAAATGTACCATCAGCAATCTATAAATATGTAATGTGCAAAGTTAACACCAGCAAATCTCTAGAGATACAAGCACCTAAAAATACGTGGGGGTACAATTTCATTTTTTATATACTGAAATTCTAGAAGAAAACACATCCGGAGTGAACTAGATACTGGTGCATAACCTCCTTTTAGTACCCTCCATCTTAAAAATCAGACCAGGTCCTACATTTTGAGCATTAAAATACAAGATGCCTAAATGTGCTTGGTGATACACTCCAAAGTATGTGCAGTTTCAGGCTGCGTTCATATAATAAATATTTCAGGAAAACTTCACACAACGACAGCTTAAATGACATGGTGGGACTCCTACAAACACACACATACATACATACATACATACATACATGATGCAATACTTCACTTTCCATCACCAAAAATACTAATCTGACAACCAACACCACCACCAAATAAATACCTTTTCTTATGTCACTGAAATCATTGAAGCAAGTGCAAATTTCCTGCAACATTTTTTTTTCCTTTCAAGATCTTCAGCTGGAAACTTGGTACACAAAGAACCTCTAAAATGACTGATTGCTTACAGATTTGATACAGACATGCATAAGTTGAAAAAGCTTTACTTAACTCGAGACAAACCAGACAAAGATCTAGGGGTCTCAAAAAATGAAGTCATAGATCATGAAACAACAGAGATGTGTGCCTGGCCTGGGGTGGATTAACTGGTCTGGAGAGCACAACCCCCACTGCCCTTAAGTGCTATGGAAGATCAAGTCCATTCTCCTGTTTATGTTTTGCAATGCAATAAAAATGCATTTCTATAAGAATGTGCACTTAAACCAACAAGATGTAAGAACCATTTTTTTCTTTGATTCCACAACCCAAACATATGCTTCTCAGGGTAAGTGGTTACTAAATTCTGAGTGCTGTTTTGTTAGAATCTACATCCCCACAAAGCCAAGATAAACAGTATCTTAAAAAAGCAAATGGATGGTAGCATGTACTATACATTTCCGCTAATACCTAGTTAGTTCTAAAGCTCCTGGAATTCATTCTAGTAACCTAGAAGTAAATTAACTCATAAATATTGAATATGTCACAGGGGCTGGACAAGCATCCCAGGCAGAAGAGGGGATGGTTCCTTACCTGGATGGGAAGCTCCTAACAGGTGGGGTAAGAGAAATGGATCAGACCCGGAAGACAGGGCCAGATAGGATGGACAGATATCCCACCAGAACTGTTTACTCCTCCAGCATGTTAGATGGCAGCACAGAACCAGTAGGGCATGCTGGGAAGTGTAGACCAACAACACAGCCCTGCAGGAACCCTTGGGTGCCACAAGGGGGCGCTACAGGGAGATGCGTCACCTAAAATGGGACTTCTGTATGACCCAGAAGTACTTTCATCCGGTGGTGGACCTGTCATTGGAAGTACTCGTGGGTTCTTAATAAAAGGGACTGCACTCTATTGTCCCTGTGGTGGGCTGGTGCCCTGCCCGGGATTTGCTCCTACCTTGCGCCCTGTGTTGGCTGGGATTGGCACCAGCAGAACCCCGTGGCCCTGTGGTTGGATATAGCGGGTTGAACAATGACTGACTGACTGACTGACTCCATTTTCCAGGTGAGTCGGAGCTGGGAGGAAGAAAGGCAACACTCACCTGGAGGAGGGCAGTTGGCAGACATTAATCGTGGGCAGGCTACATGTCTGCTAAAACAGTCACAAGACATTAAATTGTGGACAAGCTTGCAAGTAAGTCACTGCACAAGTTTATAAAACATAACATCTCTTACTGCACATGAATTGACCCAATTTTTTTATAGCATTCAGTGTCAGATATACACGACACCATGCAATCTGATATTTGTGTTTCGACTTTTTAGACTGCACTCACTTTTAAAATCATACACTGCAAGCCCCCACACAGTTTTAGAGATACTACTGTCGCGGTTTTCAAAAATACAATTCAAACAGACCAACCAAATTTTATAAGGCAGTAATTTCATTTCAGAAATCTGATTATACTCAGACTGCAGACACATCTATATTTAGATTACTGTGGCAAAGCTGCCGGGAAGTACCGATGATTTATTATTAAATCCATACATTGTACCTCAGCTTAACCAGTGTTTAAAGCAGCATCCTAGCCCTTTCTAGACAACAAACTCTCCACCCATTTTCTAAACCTAATTATTAAAATTCAGGATTGTGGTATACTAGCCAGCCTTTACTTTGAAACCTTATCATATGAAACATTCACGGGGTCTACTGTACACTAAACTGTTCACAACTGTAATGCTGCCTATATGTGAAGTGTACTCATTTGTTCTGTTATCATTTAAGCATAAAGATGCCAGGGAAGTATTCACAAGAAGATGTGCCAAAATAAACCCAAAAAGACATTCATATTATCACAACAAAAATCAGTGGAGGTTTATGCCGCTCACACATGCTATTTTTAAGAGGCTCTCTGCAATTTCCTAGTGCCGACTGCTTTTTTGTAGAATGTGATTTAAAGCTATAATTTTCCCTGCAATGCAAGCAGTTTCTGTTGCTATAGTAACTGGATCAGGAAGGGCAAACAACTGCTTGCATTCTCTCCTAAAACTTGCGGGAGAAGCTAGAGGAATGCATGGGAAATGAATCAGAGAAAAGGCTGAGCTGCAGCCCCATAAAGCACCGAACCAATTGTCCTCAGAGGAGAAGCCAGTACACTTGAAACGGAAAAGCTGAAGTCACTGCCTGCAGCTTTATGCCGTTTTCATGACTAATGCTCGACCATCTACTGCCTTCTACAGTCTTTGCTCTCTGGAGGCCTCATCTGAGAAATCCTTTGTTTGTTTCCTGAAGCAAAGACAAGCTCTCCCATTCCACCATCTTATCAAAAGATGCAGTTTGCCAGCAAGATCTGGAAACATAAGTGGATGATGCAAAATTGAAAACGAATGTTTAATCTGAAAAATCTGATTTTAGTAAACTGTATATAAAAACAGCACAAAATGCATGTGCATATCACAACAAATTTGATATATAGGTTTTACATTTTACTGAAGTGATTTTGTGAGGCAGTTAGCAAGATGCAAAATTATATTCCCGTGACTCAGTTGGCTACATATTTTTACAAGCAGAATGCTGAACAGTTAAAAATCAAATATATGAATTATACTGGATAAAAATGAAAAGTACCAAGCTAATTTAAAAGCCACCTAACTTTAAAAAATGTTACATACATTTTAGATAAGCAAAATTATAATCAGATGCAGAAGGCTTCAAAGATGATCACAGAATGAACGTTGGCACAGTTGCTGACACTTGATCAGGAAGCACCACATTTTGGCGCAAAAACTTAAATTCAAACAATTATCTGATTTTCTGCAAGGGAAACTGCCAGCATTCCTTAGATTTCATTAAGGTTACAACTTGTCAAAACACTGCAAGATAGTTAGCTTTACACACCCAAACTCCCCCTCAAGGTGACACAAATTAATATTATTACAAACAAAAGCAACTGACATACAAAGTTGAATTATTCCAGTTGAATCTGGAATTATTAAGACAACAGATTAATATTCTCAACCAGAATTTAAACAGCAGAAGAGATA
Source organism: Polypterus senegalus (assembly GCF_016835505.1). NCBI lineage: Eukaryota > Metazoa > Chordata > Cladistia > Polypteriformes > Polypteridae > Polypterus > Polypterus senegalus. The sequence goes on from NW_024382464.1 coordinate 13,749, forward strand.
CAATTTTCAAACATGTCTACAAATTGTTAAATCTTAAAATGTATTCTGTATGCTAGATATTTGTGAATGTCATTTGTTTGATTTCAAACAAGTCATTCAATCAACATAATAATCTATCAAATGTCCATTTTAATTAATACCAATATTCGGAGTAATTTTATGCACAATGCAAGAAAGCATTCCAGAATATGTCTGACTGCAGTAAGCATACTAATGAAATGCAGAACTAATTCACATTTCCCATCTAATTTGTCTATTTCCATTTGACCATCAATACTCTTAAAAACACACATGCTTTAAGGCCACGTTGAGTATGAAATATGACTCTTTACAAAAACACATACCCATCTTATGGTTTACAAAAACACAGATACCCAAATTATGCATAGATTCGTTCTCCAATGGAATAGTCTTGCTTATGGTTTACCGCTCTGACATGTTATTTGCCTTGCTCAGTGAGACGCAGTGAAGAGGGTAGGGGTGTACTTGCAACTCTACCTATATTGCTACAGATTTGACTCCTTGGTAGGTAAAGCACAGCACTTCACAGCAAAGACGTTCCTGTAGCTCAGCTCTATCTGGATAAATATCACAATATTCTTGGATCCCAAGCTGTCTCTACCCAACAACCATAAGCCAACAAAAGGAGGTGCTCCTACACAATACTGAAGGGTCCAATGCGCACGACTTCCCACACATCCCAGGTCCTTCTCCCAAACCACGCTCAGGTAAGTCCCCACAACAACTCCTGCCCCTGGACAATGGGCAATACACACGCCCCCTCCTTCTCCCACCGAGTGTCACACCCACTGAGAAGGGTTCGGCTGCAAGTTGAACCCACTTACCCAGGCTGATCCTATTACTTCTACCCTAATCCACAACACCAGCACCCAATATCACGGTTGTTTTATACCTTCAATGATCCCCCCTTAGTCACCACCATTCCCCGTTTACACTGAAATCTTGGCTCAAGCTCATCGTACTGTTTGCGGCAATTGCTTTGGATTACATTCCTCGATCGCTCTCATGTAGCTCCTTACTACGACTATTTCAACTGTCACACCCATTTCCTTTCACGGGGCCTGGGACCAACTTCACGTATTTGCTGCAATCCTTGTCTCAGATCCAATCCTTATCGATCTGCGGTAGCTCCAGCAAAAAAAAAAGCTAGTGCCCCTTCACCTCGCCCTAGGCCAGACCCACCTCTCTGAGCTGCTCCAGCTCCTGCCGCACTCCCTCATATTCCGCCTCCAGCTCTTCATATTGTTGCTTCAGCTGCTGTTTCTCCTCCAACACCGCCAGTCCGTATTCGGCTGCTTGGATCTTCTCGTGCGTCGTCTCGCTCAATTCGCGAGACAGACGATCGAGCTCATCGCGCAGCCACTGCGGCTCCTCGACGGAGGACATTGCAGATCGGCTAAGCACAGCTCTGCGGATTCAACAACACCCTCTTGCGATTCTGCAGCTCATGTTGTCGCCTTCTGCCACCTACTCACTCTCGCACCACTGTCACTGAAACGCAGAGGCGACCTTCCGCCGAAAAAAAACGGTCTTTTCTTTATTATTTCTTAAAGCAGGGATTGTTTCATGGCTGCGACAGCCCTGCAGCTGCTCTTGTCCTCCGCTCTCCTTCTTAATTAATTCGACAGACTGAGGAAGCGGTGATCTCATCGGCTAGCGGCGACTCCAAGACGTAGCTCTAAAGGCGGATTGGGGGATGTAGTATGAGAGCTGCAGGAAACGATTACTGCAACGTTCATCAGAACTACAAGTACCATGTGGCAGCGCATGCGTAGGAGGCTTGCCTTGACTGCTTGACAACTTCTAAAGGGGAAGGACAAGGAATAAAATCGTGACAGATATGGACAGGTGTGGGTTTTACTGCCCTCTCGTGTTAGATCACAAAATGACATTTTATTATTCGGATGCCGCAAAAGCGTGTTTTAATTATAAGGAAGATTTTTTTCCTGATTCTTTATAATCGGTGCGGAGTCATTTTCTTTCAAAGTGACTTTCCAACAAAAACGTTCAGGACCTAACATTGGTGTTTAGACTTAGTTATTGGAGGTTTGTTAATGCAGGAAGACGTGGAAGGGTGCAAAATCCATGTTGATTAAAGATGCAGCCTTTGACGTAAAGAATGTTACCGAGTGTAAAGCACGAGTTACTGTTATTTATTATTGCAAATCTGCAGAACGCTTCTTACCAGTCGTTTCCTTCATCCTGGTTCATTTTCTGCTTTGTACAGAACATGGTACTTCAATTCCTCATTTACTTCATAACTCTAGAGAAGACACCGAGGCAGATGATATGTTTCAGTCTGGTAAGAGATGTGCATTCAAGAAAGATTCCACATGCATACGGTTCTCTGCTAATGAGCCCGCAATACGCACTGCAGCGTCTCTCTTTAAGTCTCGACAAACAGCAAAAGAAAGGAAACAACGAGTACATTTTAGTAAAAGGCACAGACTCATCACTATCATCCAAAGCAGCTTGAATACACCTTTGCATAGATTCATTCGGTGTCTTTAGTGGTATTGGGGGGATTAAACACCTTTCCTTCATTAGAAATGTCATTTTTTGTTGTTTTGGTGATGGTGCTAGGAAAGATTTCTGTTAGTCACTACTTGACAATCTCCCATAAGTGCTCATTTGGGATACGGACTGGTGACTGGAATGTAATACTGTATATGACTGGCATTGTTGCTATTCTCTACAAATCACATGTTAACCTCTTGTGCCCTTTAAACAGAGGCATCTTTGAAAATTCTACTACTATCAGGCCAAGAAATTTTTTTTGCCATAGGATTAACATCCAGGGCATAGAAACCTTATGGAGTGGGTGAGTAATCCTACAGGCCCCCAAGATGGGGTGGGGCTAAAAAACTTCCTTTTCCCCAAAAATCTCATTATTTAATATTTAACAACCCTTATAGCAACCACATGTGATCAGTATTATGATCAGCAATTTGAAAGTGTAGGATTTCAAACAATTAGACCAGCCCTTGTTACAAGTACTAACAGCTACTGCCATTGGTCATACAGTCTCAAACCGTATGCTTTGAATTTGCTGGTTGTAATCATGTGCTTTAAATAGCTGGAGAGTAGATGGGTGAGTTGGGTGGCAAATAGACAGTGGTTGAACAACAACACAATGTGCGCTGGTGTAGCAGCCATTCCCACAGCCTAGATCCAAAGGGTCCCCTTACTAGATCTACACAAAGTTCTCTACAAAAAATACATATTTAATGTTTGCAAAAAGAAAAAAAATGTGTGCATTTTTAAATGAAATGAAACAGTAAAAAACCTGTGTGTCACATCGCATAATGTTACACACAACAAATGGGTGAACACAAGAAAATCTGCATAAGTAAGCTTATAGAAAATGAAGAAATCCATCATGATGATGAAAAGAAAATAACTGAGCACTGCCCAAATTAAACAACTGGAACAACAGGTCATTGCCAAACTGCAAAAAATAACATCTATGCTTGAAGCATCAATGAAAGAGGGAATTAGCGAAATGGTGCCTTGTCACCCAGGAGGTATGCCTTCATCTCCTCAAACAGCCTACAGGGTCAGGGGGGCATGCCACTCCACCCTCCAACGGCAGGAAGAGAAAGATGCCCTGTCTAAAAATCTGTCCTTTTAGTGAAAATGCTATGACATTTAAAGCACACAGAATCAATGATCTTAGCACTGTTTCCAGAATGTTTGAGCTACGGAACTATTGATTCAGTTCAGCTTGGTATGATTCTAATTATTGTTTGAGACAAGTAGAAGTAAAAAGAAATGCGCTGGGATGTCTCTCGGTAGTCCAAGAAATAGCCCATAAATCCAGAATATAAAGAGGATAGCTTCATCAATATTCAGAATAAGAGATTTCAAAACAGTCCAGTCTTTTATAGAAAAATGTATTTCAATCACTTCGTTCTTTTATCTCATTTTCTTGGTACTCTTCCTCACTTTGGTGGATATCCTCATTATATTTTCTGCTGTTAGAGGAGACGAAGGCATACTTCCTGGGTGTGGGAATCAGCAAGGGGCTGTGAAAAGGGGGTTTGGTTTTCGAAACCTCTCCTCAAAAAAGAAGAAGCTTAGGGGTTGTAAATCTTATTTTCATAAATATTATTTAATAAATCAGATTAATACATAAATCATATTTTTCATAAATCATATTTTAGGGTCATCAATCATCCATTTGACGGTTTCTTTCTAGTATTACTATTGGGGGTGGGGCATAAGACCGTCATTCACGTCCCCCTGACGCTATAGGCTCTTAGAAGAGATGAAGGCATATCTCCTGGATGTGGGAATCAGTAAAGGGGTGTAATAAGGGGTTTGGTTACAAAACCTCTCCCCCAAAAAGGAGGGGATTAGAAGTCATAAAACATATTTTCATAATCATATTTCATATATCATATTTTTCATAAATCATATTTGTCGGTGGGGCTTAATGTTCTCTATCATCCAGATGGATGACCTCACTTCTAAACTTTAAAACCACCCGGCACCGGAAGGAGGCAGTCAGTCTTAGAGTCATCAGTGACTGACTCAGAATACTCAGGAGCTCTGCATTCTTTTGTACTTAGAGTAGCCACAAGTGCTATTTATTATGCTGCTGACATTAAACGTGGGTGTCTGTTGATTCCCAAATAATTTTGTCTGACTCCGTAATTATTTGCACTGGTGTAGGTGGCAGGATTTTGGGCCCATCAGAATGATGTTCAAACTAATCTGTATTGCAGAAGTCTTATTGCCTTGGAAGCACAGGTATGTCAACTTCAACTGAAAGGCTCCACCCAATAGGCACATAATGTACAGGCCGATGCCTGAAGGATCACCAGGGAAGCCATGCAAGATAAAACCATGGGACTGTCCCAGGCACTAATGCTTCTCAATCCATTGTGAATTTCCCCTTGGGATTAATAAAGTATCTATCTATCTATCTATCTATCTATCTATCTATCTATCTATCTATCTATCTATCTATCTATCTATCCTAAGAATGATGTGGAGGTTTACTTCTTCAAACAGACTGCTGCATGACACAAATGGCTCAAGGAAGAATGAGACAGATTTTGGCTCCTTTTTTACCATGAGAAGTCCAACATGCCTGTTTTGACATGAAGCAAAAGTTAATTGACAATAAGACACCTTAAAAAAGAAAATCCTTGCCCACTATGGCCTGGGTGTGGCATGCCAAGTTCAATGATGCTGCGACTTGAGACCCTGATCGGCCTATGTGTGCAAAGGTTTTCAAATTGTGGGCCAAACTGGCACAATGGCTGAAACCCAGGGAAAACATTTCTTAAAAAAAGTAGTTGAACTTATCACTTGTGACAACCTTGTACATGCCCTTCAGGACTATCAGGAGACACTCTTGGAAAAAACTAGAGGCCCTGTTTGACATAATCAAGTGACACTGCACTGCCCTTCAAATGAAAAAAGCCTGAAGAAAAACGTTAAGGCAAAATCCCTGTTCAATTGCACAATCCTGAATCTTATTGATAAGAAAATGAACCTGGGGCACATTAATAAGTGCCCTCACTAACCGCCCTCCCTGCTACAAATGCAGAGAACTCAGACATATCATGCCAAACTGTTCCCGGCTTGACGAGCCTAGGGATTGTGGATTGGCCCAACATCACAGATATTGTGTTGCTTTGGGACTAACTCTTTTTGTAGCAATAAATGGCCATAAGGTTCCAGCCCTTCTTGACACAGGCAGCCACATCATCATTGTCACTTGCCAATATATGCCGCTGCAACAACTGGGTGGCAAACAGACCAGTCTCACCTGTATCCACTGTGAGACATGGTAGTATGATATTGCTATGTATGAGATTTCTTTTCAGGCATCCTCAAGGAATCTTCTTGTAACAGTCATGCCCACACTTCCCTTTGCCATGATACTGGGACCTGACTGATCTCAAAGTAAATGCAACAATGCTGATCTGTAACCTATAGAAAGTAATTTGGAGCCTAGCCATGGACGATACAGCCTAATCCCAGGGTGTCTCCATGACATGCAAGAGGCTAGGTAAGGGAGTCACCATACCATGTGGGGAGGCTAACTTTCGAGAATCCCCAGGAGTGATGTCAGATGATGCTGAATCAGGGTTACCCATAGAGGAGGAACTAACTTCACTGGAGGTGCTGCCTGATCCTTTACAATCTCTGTAATTTCAATACAGGCTACTACCCACTTTGTTTGACCATTAGCCATGTAAAGATGATTAATTGACAGCCAACTAACCTTCAACGTTAATCTCACCAGTTCATATTTCGAGATGAATAATGATTTGTTATATCAGGTGGCCGAACATCAGCTCCTTGTTCCTTGTCATTATAGGTGAGAAATCTGTGATCTGGTACATGTGCCATCTTTGAGAGCTCATTTAGGCACCGACAAAACATTAGAAGGCTTTGAAATATGGTTTTCTTGGCCAAAAATAACTGAAAGCTTTTGCATGTTTTGCACAAGTGTCAAATTCACCAACTTCCATGCTGCAAGTAAGCTGAATTTTTACCTACGGCTATAACAGATATGCCATTCGAGTGGACAGAGGTAGATATTGTGGGTTCCTTACAACCCTCCGCTAGGCCAATTCCATGCGACAGGCTAATTCAAAAAACATTCCTTAGGAAATTATGGGGCTATTTTACGAAAGCGTAACAGATCAAGGGAATCCCTTTATATAGGGTATGTTTAGGGAAGTAGACAAGGTCCTGTGACTTAAACATTTGAAAATGTCTGTACATCATCCCCTAGACTGACTGGCTGGTACAGTGTTTCAATCAAATGATAAAACATATGTTATGAAAAGTCTTACAAAAGGATGAGAACGACTGGGACTAGCCTATTCCCTTACTCTTGTTCGTTTTCCAGGAGGTTCCCCAGGCCACCACAGGGTTTTCTAAATTTGAATTGCTGTTTGGACTTCAGGATATCTACAAAGGAGGCTTGGAGGTAGAAAATTTGTCCTCAGTTAATATTATTGAATATATTACGCAGCTGTATGACTGGTGTTGAAGATATTAAGTACAACTAGTAGACATTGGAATTATAAGGTCCTCCCATTCATGTTACACATGGTCCCAGTGACCTTCCAGTGTCTGGTGGATAAACTCCTATGACCCCATAATTCATATAGTGCTGCCTACTTAGGGTCATTTATTTCAGACCCAGGGAGGAACAATTAGTGCATGTTTTGGCTGTGCTCCAGACCATATATCAAGTTGGACTTTATATTAATCCAAAGAAATGTTACCTTGGATTGAACAAAGCCAAATATTTAGGCTATGTGGAGGAAGGGGGGATAGTCAAAGATCAGTGTTTAAAGGTTGCAGCCATTTGCAACTGGCCCAAACCAAAGTTAAATGACAGGTGCAAGCTTTCCTGGAGCTGTCATGTTACTACTGATACTTTTTACCTAGGTTCTCAGACCTTTGATTGTGCTCTCTTGAAAAAGGACCCCTAATATGGTGGTTTGGAGTCCCGAAACTGAAGGAGTATTTGTAAACCTTAAGAAGGCTCTAATGCCACTGCCTGTGTTAATTGCTCCAGACTGATGTGTCTGACACCAGCCTGGAGGCAGTGCTAAGCCAGATGGTTGGTGGCCCTGAACACCCTTAATATATCTAAGCCGAAAACTGCTGGACTGATACAGGAACTATTCAGCCTAGGAATGTAAGGCACTCACCATAAAGTGGGCAATCATCTAAGTGAGGTATTACCTCCTCAGTAGGGATTCACTCTTTTTACTGATCATACTCCTTTGCAGTGGCTAGCATCTCACAAGGAGAACAACACAAGGGTTACAAAGAGGTTTCTGGATCTACAACTGTACAGGTTCAAGGTACTTTGGAAAACATTTGGCTTACATCTCTATGCTACACTTTGTTGTACAAAAGATTGTAGCTTTTTGACTTCTAATACGAGAAAGAAAAAACACACCCAGCAATATTTATTGTTGGTCATTCTCTCCCTGATACATCAGTATTACATTTTTCTGTTAATCTTCTTCAATCTTTGACCGTCTTTTCCGTCCAGATTTGAGAGAACCATTCAACACAGTAAATCTGTCAGGAACACACTGAATTCCTGCATGAAGAAGAAAAAGGAGATCATGTCTGACTTTTTTCACAGCTGAGTAGAGAAGTGTTTGTGTTCTTTACACCAATCTGCCCCCAAACATGAAGTGGGGTATGCCAAAAGATGACTACTGTGATCCTCTCTGTGAAGTTCTAAGCAGACCGTTATTGATAAATGTCACATCCAAACTATCGTGTTGACTCTGCTGTGAGAACTTGATAACTTTTATTTAACCAAGTGTGGGGTACAGCCTGGATACAGACAGGCAGACATGTTGGTTCACCACACACGTTTTATTATACAAACTATTTACAGTGCACAACACAGTGCCACAGCACCAATCACCTTTTCAAGTCCTGGCCGCACAACAATGCCTTCTAGTCTTCAAACCACCTCCACTCCTCTCCTCCGAGCTCCATCCTCTTCCACCCGACTCTTGCTATCGAATGGAGGGAGGCAGCCCCTTTTATGCACCCCCGGATGGGCTCCAGGTGCTTCCTGAGGAGCCTCCGCTGGCACACCCCCGTATGGCGGAAGCTGGAAGTCCTCCAGGTGTCCATGCTCCTCTTCCCCCCAGCACTTCCTGGTGTTTCGGAAGTGCTGAGGTCCAGGACTCCCAAGGCATTGGGGCGCCCTCTGGCGGTGACCACGGGCCCCTACTGGATTGGGCTTCCAAGCCCTCTACCCGTGGCCCCCAACACAACCAGGGCGGTTGCTCCCTCGTGGTCTGGAGGAGGCACAAGCCCTCCTCTGGTCCTCCTGGGCGTCCCGGCTGGGTACCACCCCCAGCCGTGTGCCACACAAGATAGCCAAAATGAACTTCCTCCTCTCCCCCATTGCTCCTCCCTCTCTTCCCCTCCAGCATTTCTCCACCCGCAGCCTACATTACCCCTAACACTTAACAGTATTATACACAAATTATCCCATATAACCCATAGGTTAACATTTGAAGTCACCTAACTCAAGAGTTGCTTGATTTATTTGGAACTTATGTCTTAAATCAAGGCTAGGATATCATTGTCATGGATTTGTATTTTTGCCCACAGTTGCCTCCAGCTGAGGATGCAAAATCAACTTTCCTCTACCCTTTGTCCAGCATGAAATATCAATAGAATTGACAGACTTTATTTAAATCAGTTTTCTGGCATCTCATATACAGAATGAGAACATGTATGGCAACAGATGTATTGCCCCAACCATACTGTTGTACATGTTATACACAGGAGGTAATAAGACAAGGGTAATGCTTAAGGAGATGAGGGAGATACATTTTATGGATGCTTCTATATAGGGGTGGACATTGAGATAATAATGCAATTAATATCTCATCATGCTTAAAAAATCATATAAAAATGTTAAGCAGACCCAGTTTCTTATTATATTATAGGGCATGGCTTAAGGAAGATATGTGGGTGTTTTTAAGAGGGGCCTGATTACTGGATCATGCCTATCAGGAGATTTAGTTATGAAGAATGTTCCTCTTACCTTGCTTGGGTATCAGTGTGGAACAATTTTAACTGGAAGCCTCAAAAAATAATGTGACATCTTGTCACTTTAACTTAGTAATCTCTCAGATCCACAGGGTAACCTTCATAGTACTCTTTAAAAGAATTGGAGACAAGTTGGCCTTTTGTCTCCTTCCTACTCCCTCTGCAGGTTTGTTTGCTGGCAACTGACTGAAATTTTGGTTTGTGTTCCAATTTCTCCTTTAGTGGCCTCTTATGCTTCTTAAAAGCAGTCCTGAAAATACCCTAACATCAAATTACTCCTTAAAACTATTGCAAGACTGTGCTTGTCTCCTCACCCAATCAGTTCCCATTCACTGAGAAGATTTGGCCAAGGTGTAATACTTCTCATTGTTGTCCATATGCTTTTTAATTAACATTTTCCTCATATGGAGCTACTGTCGTCCTCTCCACATATCAGCATCTGTCCTCCACAGGGTTGGGCTAAAGTTAAAATTAAAATGCCTAAACCTACCCCGGTGTGACTCTGTGTAGCTTACATAATGCCAAAAATGTACAGTCATGTTGATCATTTCATGCAAAGTACCTTTTCATGAAAATGCCTTATTCAATTAGCACTCTTAAATTGATTCACATGCCACCCATGTGCAGCAGTGAACTTTAGTGTGTATGGCAGTGATCAAGCAGTCTCTTGGAACCTATGAATATAATGCTCCTATCATTAAACTGAGCACGAAACTGGAAAAGAACCAAAACTAACACATGCCTTCTATTATCATTTTCTGTTTTCCCTTTCAGTCATTGGAAACAATAAAACGGCATTTATGCATAAGAAATTAAGGGCCCTACTCATATGCAAATTAGGGTAGCTTCATAATTATAGGCCTTGTGCCTTCAAACATGAATTGCATATTCATTAGGCTATAAAAAGAGGAAAGAGTGAACATGCTGATTACAGCTCACTGTTATGCTGCTTAGGGGCAGGGTGTGTAGTTTAGTTCTGAACTATGGTGCTCTCTTTATGCAGACTCTACATCCCTGCAGGGTTCATGAACACCCTGGGTTTATACAATACACAGCGACATCTGGTATCCTGCTTCCCACAGCTCACCTACAGTCTACAAAACAGATATTTTATTTGTATTGCTGGTATGAAAACAAATGTATAGTCAAAAATACTATAATAATCTAGTACTTGTTTGGAATTAGAAAAGGAGGTAGGTCTGCTCATTTATTTATCAAGCATCTCAGAATAATTCCTAGAAATTGCACTAAAAGTCTGACTAAGATACTAAATTGTCCCAACACCTATTAGCACATGAACAGTAATTATAAAGTGTCCTACACCCACTCCTAGCAAGGAGAAGAAGTTCACATTTTAGAATGAATGGTGTCCCCATTTTATGATACCCCAAGCTGCAAAATGACAAGGCATTTTGGAGTTTCCTTGAAATCATGTTGGCTTGTTGTAGTTTTCTGATACTAATGTTTAGGCTTCATCACAAAGGCAATAATAATAATAGCAGAAGTAGAAGAAAAATAAGAAAGAAAACATGATAGGGTAGGATACTGCACTTAAGCTGCATGTAATTGTTGCCACTTTGTAACAACATCACAAATAATACTGTAATGGGCGCATGGGTAAAAGACACACACTGAATAAATGTAAAGCCTGATAACGGGCATGT
>NW_024382465.1:0-14558 GCF_016835505.1 Polypterus senegalus
TCCGTAATGGTCAACCTTGTGCATGTTTAGCTATTTAAGTTTAGTTCTATTGCTCACTGATGACACCTCAATCCATCCTGAATCCCCACAAGAACCTCAACCAAACATAAAGAACTTGTTGCCAAAAGATGCGGCGTCCAGCTCTAAAATGACATATGAGCAAAGACAACTGAATGATTTGATTTTTATTGCTGAAAGGAACACATTTTATTTATATTTCTAGGTTTTGTTTCAGCATGTTCATTTTGAATTTGTATAATTTGACAGGATATATTTTATGGAGAGCAAAATCTTTTGGGATATTTAAAATCTAAGTTTATTTTTCATATAAAATTACATAAGAAAGAAATTTGAATGTTTGTTCTTTTAACGTTACTTTATTTCTAACTTGTATAATTTAGACAGGATATATTTTATGAGACAAAATATTATAAGTTGTTTAAGGTTTGAGTTGATTTATTCACAATAATATTCCTGTCTGTTTTACCATTCCTACAAAGATATTCTGGACTAAATAAAAATTCCTTCTATTTAAAATTTAAATAGAACTTGAACAAATACGATAGTTCATAATATCCACGCAGACTTGCGTAGAGCGGAGTTATCCGTTTAAAAAGCACGTATTGCACTGATCTGAAATAGCTGTGTGTGTATATATGTAGATAATACGTATATGTATATATGTTTATATATATGTGTGTGTGTGTGTATGTATATGTGTGTATATATATATATATATATGTTTATGTGTGTGTAAATATATATATATATATATATATGACAGCAACACTCATCACTCACAACAGTGACAAAACAATTACATTGACAATCATGTTACGTTATTTTCAAAATGTTTCCTTTTCTTTTCATTGCTTCTTTAACACACTACTGTTGTTAAGTTATATATATATATGTATATATAATGTATATATATATATATATATATATATATATATATATATATATATATATATATACACACACATACACACACAGAGTATATAATAACATACACAATTCCTTTATAAATTACCTGGTTAAATCTATTATCTTTTTTATGTGAAAGGTAGGTCCGGTACAGTATGTTTAAGAATAACATATGGTTTAGCACTAAAACAAAACAAAAATGGATGAACATCCGCTTACTGTATGCTTATAAAATATTTTTAGTAAACTGCCATTCTGTTAAACTCTAATTATCAAAATGTTGTAATAAGTGGAGACCAGAGACGGGAAGGTTTGGGGCAGCCCCCCGTTATTACGGTTTCCCGCTGCAAAAGTCTTTGAGGCATTGCAATAGTTTGTTACAACAGAGTCCAAAACAGAACTGCCTGCCTAAGCAAAGGCAGCGAGCTTTATAGCACAGAGGGGGAAATGATGTCGCCTCTGGGCCGGAACTAAGTGACATCATCCTTGGGGCCGGAACCGGAAGTGACCTCATTCTTGGGGCCGGAACCGGAAGTGATGTGTCCTTCCTGGAAATGACTGCTCCTGGTGAGATTTCCCGGGTAAGACCTGCAGAGAACTCAGAAAGAGCGTCAGTGCACCCCGCCCCCCCCGGGCAGATGTATAAACAGTATTTTCTAAGCCCTTCAGCTGCTTCCCATGCACACGCGTGTGACAAGACTCCCTCAGCCCAGACCTGTCGGTGGGCGACCTGCACCGAGTCGTGGGCCCGGAGAGGGCATCGGCGTTGGCATGAAGAGACCCCTGTCGATGACGAGCGTGATCTTGTACTGCTGCAGGTCAAGAAACCACCTCGTGACCCAGCGGATTCGACTCCCTGTGAAGGGCCATCCACTCAGAGGTGCATGATCCGTCACCAGAGTGAACACGCCACCCAAGAGGTAGTATCACCAGGCTGAGTTACGCCCATTTGATCGCCAGAGCCTCTTTCTCCACGCCGCGTACCTGGTCTCCCTGTCCAACAGTTTCCGGGCTCAGGTACATAACGGGTGTTCAACACCGCGGCGCTTTGGCTCAACACGCACCCAAGCCGTGTCCGGCGTCCGTCCTGAGGATAAAAGGGAGAGAGAAGTTAGGGAGATCAAGATAGGTGCTGAAGTCAGAGCCCTTTTAAGTCACTGAATGCAGCCCCGCTGTCAGACCATACCACCGTATTGGGAGCTCTTTCTTATCAAGTCGGTCAAGGGCGCCTCTCTCGGAGAAGCGAGGACAAACCGGGCGTAGTACCCGCCAAACCGAGAAAGGATTGGACTTGCCGCTTGGTTTGGGACGGGCCAGGCCATTATGGTTTGCAACTTGGAACACTGTGGCCTCACAGTACCCCGGCCCACTAGGTAGCCCAAATATTTGGCTTCTCTCAATCCAAAGAAACATTTCTTGGGGTTGATTCGGAGCCCGGCCTCCCCCAGCGTCCGTAACACTGCTGTGACCTGCTGTACGTGTTCCTTCCAGGTGCTGGAATAGATGACAACGTCATCCAGATAGGCAACACAGACGAGTTATGGGGCGGAGCACTTTGTCCACCAGGCCTGAAAAGTCGCGGCGCCCGTGTAACCCGAATGGAAGGACACCATACTGCCAGTGTCCGCTGGGAGTGCTAAAGGCGTTTCTCGCGGACTCGTTAAAGGAACCTGCCAGTACCCCTTGTCATGTCAAGTGTAGTCAAGAATTTGGCTGGTCCCAGTCTCTCGAGGAGGTCATCCACGCGAGGCATGGGATAAGCATCAAATCGGGAAACTTGGTTAAGCCGACGGAAGTCATTGCAAAACCTCCAACTGCCGTCAGGCTTAGCAATCAAGACGATGGGACTGGACCAGGGACTACTACTCCCTCGATTACTCCTAGTGCCAGCATTGCGATTTCTAGTTCCACTTCTACTTTCTTTGTCTCGGGAGTCTGTAGGGTCGCTCACGGACGATCACTCCCGGGTCAGTCAATATGTCGTGCGCAATCAGAGAGGTCCGGCCTGGTTGTTCACTGACCACCTCTGGGACAGAGCGGATAGCTGCTTCGAGCTCTTGTTTCTGTCTGGGATAGCTGCTCGCAAATTAAGGGAACTTATTTCCGCTGAAGAGAGGCAAGGTGTCCGGAGGAGGATCGGATCCCTCTCCTTCCACGGTTTCAGCAGGTTCACATGATACACTCGCTCAGCTGGTCGGCGATTGGGCTGTTTCACCAAATAGTCAACCAGTCCCTTCCTCTCCATTCAGTAGGGGGCCTAGCCAATGTGAGCAGTTTAGAGTGAGAAGTTGGTACCAATACCATGACGCGATCCCGGGTTTGGGAACTCCGGAGAGTCGCCACGGTCATAAGGGCGGGCCTGTGCTGATTGCGCCCCTCTATATGACTTTAGAATCGGTCTTATTGCATCAAATCTATCAGCAATTGGGCATATATTCCAAAATATTAGTGGAGGGCTGTGCCTCCCCTTCCCAGCCCTCTTTTAAAATATCTAATAAACCCCGGGGTTGTCTTCCGTACAATAATTCAAATGGAGAGAACGTGAGAGCGAGGAACTTCCGGTAGGCAAGAGGACAAGGGAGGAGTTGGTCCCAATTCCTCCCATCCTTGTGACTACCTACGTAGCATTTGCTTGAGAGTTTGATTAAATCTCTCCACTAGCCCATCGGTTTGAGGATGATACACCGAGGTTTTTAAATGCTTTATTTTCAGTAACTTGGCAGTCTCCTTGAACGTTTCCGAGGTAAAAGGCGTTCCTTGGTCCGTCAGGACTTCTCTAGGAATGCCTACCCGAAAAGACTCCTACTAGTTCCCGCAATATTTTAGTGGTAGCCGAGCGAAGGAACGGCTTCAGGGAATCGGGTAGCATAATCCACGAGGACGAGTATATATTTATATCCTCGGGCTGAGGGTTCTAGGGGTCCTACTATATCCACCCCAATCCGGTCAAAGGGAACGTCAATAAGGGGAAGGGGGACCAGAGGAGCACGATCCTTCCTAGGAATTTGCCGCAGTTGACATTCCGGACAGGAAATCAAAAACGGCAACCTCCTCTGATCCCCGCCAAAAACCGGAGCTTAATCTCTCTAATGTTTTGTCGGAGCGAGATGGCCTCCAAGAAGGTGGGAGTGTGCTAACTCAGCAAACCTGCCGCGGTAGGTCCAGCGGATTAACAACAACTTCCGGACCTTCCCCTCATGTTCAGCGACCGATACAACAATTCATTATCAATGACAAAGTGAGGTCCCTGTGGCATGGGCAAATCGTGCGTTGCGTCAGAACCACTGCATTCTTTATGTGTTTCAGAGAGTCGTCATTCCATTGTTCTCTCTTGAAAGAAGCCGGTGTTGCTCTAAACTGAACGAACAATTCAGAGAGAGGGTCCGGTCTGACCTTAAGGGCGGAGACTCCTTCCTCGCTGCCGGGGCGCTAGTGGATGACGTAGTAGCCCGCGCGGTCCGGAGTGTCTTCGTCATTCTCTTGGCCTACCGCCCACTCCCTGTCGGCTGATTACACGGCGTGGAAGCAGCTTGAGATGAATCGTTGTCATCTATAACGAGGCCATAAGATTTTCGGGGAAGGCTTTCTAAGCTACCGCTGTTATTATTAGACCAGTCCCGCCCGAGGATGACGGGAAACGGAGGATCCGGATGCACCGCTACGGTAAGCTGTCGAAGGGTTCCTCCGAGACATATGTAACACCGGGCGGTATTGTACGAGCGGATATCTCCGTGTATACATTTTAGACTGGTCTTTTCCTTGATCCATTGTTGCGGTAGGACAAACGGCGAGCAACGAAGACCGTTACTGCCGGAATCAAACAGTGCTGTTATCTTATGTCCATTAATAGAAGCTCCCCGTATGTTTATCCGCCAGGGATTGCTAAGGGCACACAAACAACCCCGCCATTGTCCCCTACGGTCCGCCTTTGTTCCTCGACAGGTCGCAAGCCAGGACGGCCCGGCGACTTCGGAACAAGCTCTGAAATGCGTGGAAGGGACTGCTTTAGTAGGACATAGCTCCCGGTAGTTCACAGAGCGCTGTTCTGCCCTCCCAGGTTTCACAGCCGGCCTCTGGGTTTGCAAGAGCTGTAGCAGCTTCGTCCATAGAATGGAATTCAAGCCCCAGGCCGTCTGGGCAAATTCCTGGGGTAGTCTTTTAGCAGCAGAAAACAGGCCACTTGCTGCACTATTTGTAAGGGGGTTAACTCGAATGGCCGTAGCCACTCACCCACCTGTTGCCAGAGAGCCATAGCCTGCTCTGACAGCCCTTTGCTTGGGTTAAACTCCCAGTTTATGATTTCCTTCACCTGCCGGCCTGGGGACAACCCATCGTTAATCGGGACCTTGGTCCCGATGGGCAGCTCGGCTTTCCTGCCAAGGAGAGCATACTGAGCCACTCGTGTGTTCTACCCAGAAGCCAGCCCACTGTGGGTCCCCTCTCGTCTCTCCACCGGATGGGTGGTCCACACCGGTTATGCTCATGGGACAGAGCCTGCACCGGCCCTTCCTGACCCTCTGGCGCACTCCCACGCCCGAGAACTCGGCCCCGGTACTCACCCACCTGGTTCCGTGATAGTTCGTGTCCCGGTTCATCGGGGACACCATCCTGCCGACTACGCCACTGTAATAAGTGGAGACCAGAGACGCGGAAAGGTTTGGGGCAGCCACCCGTTTATTACGGTTTCCCGGCTGCAAAAGTCGTTGAGGCATTGCAATAGTTGTTTACACAACAGAGTCCAAAACAGAACTGCCTGCCTAAGCAAAGGCAGCATGCTTTATAACACAGAGGGCGGAAATGATGTCGCCCTCTGGGCCGGAACTGGAAGTGACATCATCCTTGGGAACCGGAACCGAAGTGACACTCATTCTTGGGGCCGGAACCGAAGTGATGTGTCCTTCCTGGAAATGGCGGCTCCTGGTGGGATTTCCGGTAAGACCTGCAGAGAACTCAGAAAGAGCGTCAGTGCACCCCGCCCCCCCCGGGCAGATGTATAAACAGTATTTTCTAAGCCCTTCAGCTGCTTCCCATGCACACGCAGTGTGACAATGTGCATTATTTGTCATAACAGCCTATCTAATGCCTTGTGCTGTGTGTAAAGTTAATAGTTTCACATTGAACTCAATAGTTTCAACTAATGATTAAGCAAGTTAAGCATAGCTGTTGATTTCTAATTCAACTGACAGTCTTGGATGTGTGTGTGTTGATAAGAGAAGGCTGGAGTATGATTAATAGGAAGGTATTAATCGCGCTTTTAAGACAATAGGTTTGGCCAAAAATCAACCACTTTTTAAAGCATAAGAAGTTAGCTAGAAAAGGAGCCTGAATTTGAGTGCTTTAAAGCTAGTATCCATCATCTACTTAAGGCATGAGACAAACTTTAGGCTTCTTCGATTATGGATCTTTCTATTATTCACCATTCAGTATTACAAGGAAACAGTTCACTTAAGATCAACTGGGTACATTTTACAGTCATTAAAGTGTAACTGAGAAATTGTTGTATAAGAAAGATACTTGGGTGAATCTAGGTTAATTATCACCACCTGTCATGAGATGGACTTAATATGTTAACCTATGCTGAACAAACAAGAGCATATGCTTTATGAGTAATGCAAAAATAAAAGGTTTCCCATAACAATGTAACCAATATAGCTGGTGACCTTAACCAACCTGTATTCCTCCAAGTTGTTTGTGGAAGGAGAACTTGTGAAACTTTCTGCAGGCACTTGAAATCTCTGTGCACTGGACCACAAAACTCGGGTCCATTCCTGAATGATTGAGAAAGAACATAAAATTAACTCTTAACTGGAAAGTAATACAAATGGCAGAAGACAAATTAAAAATGCATTAAAAGTATTTTTACAACATTGTTTGAAGCTCCAGAAGTTCACTTGAAAAAAGAAAAATGTTCTAAATAAACTAATCAAAAATGGTCAGGTTTCTGCTTGCATTGTGCTACAATATGATAGATGCACATTTAGTAGCATTTTATGCTTGTAGGTCAATAGCTCATCATTCTTCATCATATGGCTAATAACAGTCTAACAAGCTTATTACCATATTACAAGGAAAGGCTATCTTCAAGCAATAATTATAATTTTTTTCCCAGATGTAACAATATTTGACTATTTTGTATATGGCTAATAGTAGTTTATTAATATCATTAAGAACAGATTACGGTAAAGGTATTTTTTTATTTAGTAAGCGCTTTTACCCAAAGAAACTTCCAAAATAAAAACAAAAAAAAAAACAAAACACAAAATCAATAAACATGCCAGATGCTTAAATATAGTGTAAAATCTTACAAAGCAATAATGATTGTAGCTTTGGTCATATTTTTGTCTTCTGATTTTTGCCATAGTGGAAAATAAACTGAAGTTTCAGCACTCCATCCCATTGTCCTTTACAGGGTACTTGAGTCAACTTCCTGCAATATTCCTATTAATTTAATTAATACTCAAAATTTCTGTGAGTGATGAAATGCTGACCATATAACAAAAATTACTATTATAATTATTTTTGGAAAAAATACATGACTTGCTAAAATATTATATATATAAATACTGTAAATGCTTAAAATTACAGTTTTGTAGCATGGAGGATGAAATGTTTGTAGTACAAGCTTCAACCTGTAATCAATTTCAAAGAAAGATTGCAGCAACAAAACAAGAGGTAAAATGCAGTAAAAGAGCTGTGAACTGTAAATACTGATCCTATAAATTTATCCAAAAATGTACTTGCACCTTGACTCTGATAGTAACATCTGCACATTAAGTCCCTATACTTATTCTATCAAAATGGACCAAAGAAAGTAAAGGTTGTTTTATAACAGAGATGAGACTTGCCATAAATATATCAAATGTTGTCAATATATTCACTAGTCTGTATTCTCGAGTTTGTAGGAGGAGCTGCACTTTCAGCTTATCTGGCTGCACTTGGTAGATTTAGTTCTGTATGCAGCAGTTATTTTTTGAAGTTTAATTTCTACATGTGTTCTCAATTCTTCCATTAGAGGATATACAATGTATGGTTTAATCATTTCTTGTATTATACCCAGAAACTTGCATAAGTGCTCTGAGTCTACACTCATAAGAATGCTATACATAATAATAAAGTTAGACCTCTTATATCTTTGAAAGATGCTGAGAAATTAGTTTACGCTTTTGTTTTCAGTCGACTAGATTACTGTAATGCACTCCTCTCAGGACTACCCAAAAAAGACATAAATCGTTTGCAACAAGTGCAGAATGCAGCTGCTAGAATCCTGACTAGGAAAAGAAAATCCGAACACATTTCTCCAGTTTTGATGTCACTACACTGGTTACCTGTGTCACTCAGAATTGAGTTTAAAATTCTGCTAATGATTTATAAAGCCTTAAATAACCTCGCTCCATCTTATATATCGGAATGTCTGACACCCTATATCCCAAATTGTAACCGTAGATCCTCAAATGAGTGTCTCCTTACAATTCCAAAAGCAAAACTTAAAAGAAATGGTGAGACGGCCTTCTGCTGTTATGCACCTAAAATCTGGAATAGCCTGCCAATAGGAATTCACAAGCTAATACAGTAGATCCTTTAAAAAACTGCTGAAAACACATTACTTTAACATGGCCTTCTCATAACCTCACTCTAATTTAATCCTGATATTCTGTATGTTCAATTCATTATAATACCTATTCATGGTGGCTCTAAAATCCGTACTCAAGCCCTACTCTCTTCTGTTTCATTTTCCAGTTTTTGTGGTGGTGGCTCGCGCCACACCTATCTACTCAAAGCATCATTATGCTCCAACATTGATAGACTAAAAGCCGGAAGTCTGCATGACCATCATCATCAAGTCCTTCTGTAAGAACCCTAAATACAAAGGGGACTGTTTCATTTATGTGAGGTAGAATGCCCAGAGGGGACTGGGCGGTCTCATGGTCTGGAATCCCTGCAGATTTTATTTTTTTCTCCAGCCGTCTGGAGTTTTTTTTTGTTTTTTCTGTCCTCCCTGGCCATCGGACCTTGCTCTTATTCTATGTTAATTAATCTTGACTTATTTCATTTTCTTAATGTGTCTTATTTTTCTATTCTTCATCATGTAAAGAACTTTGAGCTCATTTTGTGATGAAAATGTGCTATATAAATAAATGTTGTATACAAAAATTAATTAGAAATAAATTAAATAAATAAAGTATGAACACCACTTTATTTCAGTTACAAAGACTGAATGTGTTGCGTGCATGTGAAGGCTGAAATGGTTATAGGAGACAAGCGAATTGTTCTCAAAACTCTCATCAACTAAGCCAATGTCTACTGAAGACTCTGTAATTAATTATTTAATGAATGAACCTATTATACCTTTACAGAATATATACTGTATATACTTAAATATGTACCATGATCTTATGAATACCAAAATGGCTTGTTACCAAATGGTTTTTAGTGCAGCTACTTAGTTGCCCCATCCTGCTGTTATAAACTGCTGCTTAATAAAATGAGTAGTAAATGTTCAAACAATAACACATTTTGCTATTGTGAAGGATCGGAAAGAAACAGTTGAGCTCATATCCATCTGTTCTTGATTTCAAACTAAGAGAACTGCAAGGTAATGTAAGTAGTTCGTTGTATTTTAACCCATGTGATTTCATGAGTCTTAACACTAATTATTCAGTGAGCCATGCAAACAGAAATAAGAAGAGTTTATTAATTTCACAGAGCATGTAAGCATCTTATTTAGAAGGGTCTAAAACAGAATTTCAAAATGCTCATACACCAACAAGTTTACTAATTTAATCATACAGACAAGTACAATGTGGTTTTTAGATACGGACAGTCACTGTTAAACATGTAAATTACATCAACATTATGTTGAGTTTATTAAGCCCTCTCTATAAATTTATAGAAAATGACAGTGCCTCAAAAATCCAACCAAACGCCAGCCCTGTTTATACCTTTTATTAACATGACATTACTGGTGACTGCATTGTCTAAATGCATGCTCCATGACAAATAGTCGTGCCAGTTGATAATGTGCATGTATAGTTGCTTGCTACATTTGTACTCCCAAACAATGCCATCATCAAGTCTGAATTCTAGGTTTACAGGTGTACTGCATTTTATTTTCACCTTAACAGAGTGCTCTTTCTTGAAAGTTGACAACGACTTCATCAAAGGAAAAGTCAGACAAAGCGATTCCAGAAACCATTGTTTATGATCAACCAGTTTAACATGAATACTATGTTGTTTTAGATGAACCAAATCCTTTAACATTAGATAACCCGAAGCATACTGAAAATATTCATAATGCTGAGCCACCTTAAATTCGCTCCCACCTCCTCATAGGTGCCTTTATTTTGCAAATGTGTCAATTAGGGATGCACCAAAATTTTCGCCGAAAATATCGGTTTCGGCGAAATGTAAAAAGCTCAAAATAAAAGCCGAATTGTCGCACGCCTCTCCCATCCTCCGCTCTGCTCAAGCGCACGCATCAAACACGGAGTATGTCGGGTTTGGAAGCACTTCAAAGTTTCAGATGAGGACAGCAAAGTTGCAATATGCAACATTTGCTCTGCAAAAGTTTGAAGAGGGGTTCAACAGCAAAAACATTTTCACTACAGGTTTAATACACCACCTTAAGTCAAGACCACGCAATTGAATTTGAGGAATACCGCAAACAACGTTGCTTTAAAACTAAGCCAACTAGCAAATCAACACCCTCGGTTGCCACATTTTTCGAAAAAATTAAGAAATTTGTAAATGACAGTGCTAAAGCACGTGACATAACAGAGAAAGTAATGGAATTCATTGTCTTTAGATGACGAGCCGTTTTCAGTCGTGGAGGACATCGGTTCGTGAGCTAATACACCACATTGAGCACGCTTACACACTGCCAAGCAGATGGTATTTTGCAGAGACCTCTACCTGAAATGTATGACCGTGTTGCAAAGCATGTTCATGAGCTCATGACCAGATATCTCTGCTAAGTTTTACCACAGACATATGGAGCTCTGACGTTAGTCCAACTAGCATGCTCAGTTTGACAGCGCAGTGGATAAACTGAGTTAGTTCAAAACATTCTGCTTCATGCACAGGAGTTTGTCGGCTCACACACTGCAGCAGCAATATCCGATGCTTTGGCTCATGTTTGAAACTTGGAACATAGACAAGTCTAAAGTGCATGTGATTGTAGAGATAATGACGGAACATGATAAAGGCTATGGATGACAGTGGATTAAAGAGCATACCTTGCATGGCACACACGCTGCAGTTGGCTGTGAATGAGGGAGTGCTTAGTCAGCGGAGCATATCAGAAATCACAGCAACTGGGAGAAAAATTGTGGGACATTTTAAGCATTCTCCTCGCTTATTCCAGACTACAAGATTTGCAAAAACAGTTTGGGATGCCAACAAAACGACTACAGCAAGATGTGGCCACTCGCTGTGAACAGTACATACTATATGTTGCAAGGATTACTTGAACAGAGCGGGTTTTAGCTGCATACATGACAGATCACGACCTGCCAGCAACTTGAGTGCACATCAGTGGATGTTGGTGGAAAACATTGCTCTCTTCTCGCCCGCTCGAACAGTTAACCAAGGAAATAAGCTCAGCTCGCTGCCTGTTGCTGAAGTTATTCCACTGATCGCAGCACTAAGCGCCTGCTTGGAAAAAGAGCGAAACAGATCATGGCGTAAAACAGCTAAAAACTCTACTGGAGGCTGTTAACAAACGCTTCCAAGA
This sequence comes from Polypterus senegalus, assembly GCF_016835505.1. Classification (NCBI taxonomy): domain Eukaryota; kingdom Metazoa; phylum Chordata; class Cladistia; order Polypteriformes; family Polypteridae; genus Polypterus; species Polypterus senegalus. Next base: position 11,657 of record NW_024382465.1, read on the forward strand.
CATTGAGTCCAACCTCTTTACGGCATTGCAACAATATTAGATCCACGCTTTAAAGACCATTACTTTGACGATGAGAAAGGCAGGATGAGCGAAATGGTGCAAACAGAGCTTACGGCTCTTGAAACCTCTGGTGAAGCACGCTGACGTGGGGGAACAGAGCAAAACTGTGCCTGAGAAACGGTCACGCATAAGTGATGAGGCGCAAATTCCTTCTTTCTGATATGTTTGATGAAATTTTACAGGAAAGCGTCCCAACCCACAGCGGTATAAAAGCTGAGCCTCCAGAAGTAGCAACCTATCTAGCTGAACTACCCATTGTGAAGTGACAATCCACTTGACTACTGCGCTACAACAAAGATACGCTTTCCTTTGCTTGCATGGACTGCAGCATGAAAGTACTTATCTGCCCCAAGCACCAGCACAGACAGTGAGAGATTATTCAGTGCAGCATCTCATGTTCTTGATGAGAACAGAAATCGCTCTCCAGCCAGAAAGCTGAACAACTTTTGTTCATAAAGAGAAATCTGCCACTTTGCTAAAATAAAAGCAGCCTAATTTGATGTTGTTTACAGTTAAGGTTTGATTTATTTATTCTGTTATTGCAATGTTGTTTTGCGTACAGTAATTTAAAATTAAGTAAAACGTAATGCAGGTATATTTTGCACAATTGTAAAGGCACTAAAAGCTAGTACAGACTGGTGATTTTATTCAGTGCAGTATGTTCTTCATGAGAAGAGGAACTGTGTCTTCAGCCAGAAAACTGAAAAACGTTTGTTCATAAAGATAAACCTGCTTCTTTTGTTTAAATTAAAGCAGACCAATTTAGTGTGTATAGTTATGTTGTTTACAGTAAGAGGTTGGATTTATTTATTTTCTTCTGTTTGTGCACGTTGTTTGGTAGATTTAAAATTGAAGTAAAAAGCAGCTAGCATTTTTGCACAATTTTGTTACAGAAGAAATTTTATTTAGTTTTGTTATTGTTAAACAGCCTTATTACTGTTATTTATTATCAATAAAAGTTTGATTGCTTAATTAATTTGTAGTTTTTTTAATACAAACAAAAAGAAAATATTTTAAACATGTTTTTAATGTAGCCATTTTCGGTTCGTATCGGTTTTCGCCAAGTGCATCCAAACATTTGTGCATCCTAGTGTCAATCAGCACAAACACCAAGCAGCCCTATACCCCACTAAGGCAGCTGAAGTCTATTTATCTGGGAGTTAGGTATCTGGAATTGCTGGGTAAATATATATTGTTGTTGGAATACACACATTTCATGTGTGTTCCATGTCTAAAAGGATCTTTATAAATGTAGAATGACAGGAAATGCAAGGCAAGAAATGTTGAACACATAACTAAAACAGAAACCTTTTTCATGCTATAGTAATAAAGACAAAATGTTGACATGAAATGTGTAATGTGAAGACTGAAGTCCAAATATCAAATAAACATTTTCACAAAAGTATAACAAGACAAGTGTGCTTTTATTCAAGAATTTAACTGAACAAAAAGAAATTATTCCAATTTTCATGTTGCTGTAAATGTGTAAAAACTGAAGCCAAAATATCATTTGGTACAAAGTAGATGTCTGCTTGGCTGGTGCAGAGGCAAGAGCTGCTATCTTGTAATTAAGAGGTTGTGGGTTTGATCATGGTTCCTTCCTGCATTTACTATTTTCAGTAGTGAGCTGCTATTATGATTACACTTTATATAATAAAACACATGTTTGATTTGAGTCTGTAACAGCTGGTGTAAATTTATGGTACTTGTAAAAGATATCACTGAAGGGATATAAGCAGACACACAAATGCTGATGAATCGTCTTCTTGGTATCACATGAATTTTTTTTTTCAGTTTTATTTTTGAATAAAAGCACACTTGTTTCATTACATCTTTGCAAAAGTGTTTATATTATATTCCAGTAACCACTTAAAACATCAAATCAGAGTACCTTTCCATGGCACTGGTGTGTCTTCAGTTGTTTTAATATAGATGAACATGCTTTGTAAACAATGAAAATGCTAGTGTGAATGGAAATTGTTTTTGTTGAATGAAAATGCAGTAGTGAGGATGCAGCCTTACATTTTTTTCACAAAGGTAGAATTTATACCCAGTGCCATTTATTAATCTGTAGAAAGTAGAGAATCTTGCATGGGGATACATTTTCAGTAGCTGGTATGCCTTTTTAAGCAGGTGAATCAGTTTTTAACATAATACAATCACTGCAGCATCCTTAAATCTGAATTTTGATTAAAAGGTTTCATAGGTGAATTTCTTTTTTTACTTTCTTCAAAAGCTGATTTTTCTTTGAGCTAAGCCAACACATTTCACATTGCTTCTTTTTTTGTAAAATCATTCCAGTTCTCAGGGGATACTGAAGCCATTGCAACCGAACATTTACAGCACCATAAAGGCACATTACAAACTCTGAACATTTCACTGTCTTATATAATGAAGATATAAAATAACATGACAAAAGTTTTAAAACGCGTGACCTCAAGTGAATGATTTGAGGGATTCAATAATGGCAAATTAAAAGAAATAACTAACATCAAGTTATTTAATGCTAATAATACAATCCAACTGAGATAAGGACACTTAAAACAAAAGACCTTTTAACTTTCACTTGTTTAACAAATTTTAAATGACAGGAAAAGAGTGACTCTTTCTTTGAAACATTTTCTTTATCTGATCATGCACTTGTTTAAAAATAATACCTCAAGTTCCATGCTTATATTTCCTGTGACTGCAAGAACAAGGGCCCTTTTCCTTCTGGAACCATCAAAATTTACAGATGTGACCCATCTAAATAAATTCAAAAATCACAATTTGTAACACTATCTTTCCTCTGTGCAAAGGAATCAAACACTATTACAATTATCCTGTTTGTGAAAAGGCAAAT
>NW_024382466.1:0-14273 GCF_016835505.1 Polypterus senegalus
ACCGGCGCTTCACTGGGGCATTGGTCATAGATTCCATTTTTTCTTCACAGAGATGCGAAGATGACCTGTGTTTTTATAAACCACTATTAGAAGTGGGCAGGAAGTGGAGGGCCAACCAACAGGTGCTGCCTGACTGGGGGCTGAGGCAGAGGCTTTCATGCCCCGGACACGCGCTTGGTCCGGCAGCAACATGCCTGGACTTGTCTTCAGGAGATGGGACCAGGAGTAGGGGCCCCCCCACAAAATAGGTGTGGCTGGCAGGGTATGGATAAGAACATGCTTGGACTTGTCGAGGGTCCGGCAGCAACATGCCTGGACTTGTCCTCGGGAGATGGGGTCAGGAAGTGGGGGGCCATCCCACAAAACAAGTGCTGATAGACAGGTGGCCAAGCAGGTGGTTGGGGTGGGACAGACATCCATCAAACGGCTCTTGAAACTTTCCTTGGGCAAACAGGTGGTTGGGGTGGGGGTAAGGAGGGGGCAGACATCCATCTAAATGCCCTTGACACTTTCCTGGGGCAAACAGGTTAGAGTTGGGTGGAGGGGCGGTCACATCATTCAAATCCACCAATCAGACGTTTGACAGAAGCTGTCTGGCTAATATTACTGACATTAGGACTTTAGGGACTTTCAAAACTAGAGTTGATATTATTTTGCAAGAATGAAATAAATTAGTTTGGCAAGCTTTGCTAGGCTTAATGGCCTTTTCTTATCTAGACTGTTCAGATATCAAAATATTTATATGTTAAATATATTTCATTATTTTATAGGTATTGGCACTTTTTAAAAGGGTTTGCCAAATTTCAACATTTTTTAGGATATTCCTGGTCCTGGAAGTTATGAAATAAAGAGTCTGTTTGAAAAGATGCCTGGTACTAAAACACTCCATTTCTTTCACAAGCTCAGGTAACGATATACTGTACAATAATACATTGTGGGTTCTGTGTTCTCATAAACATATTAATTAGTAAGATTTTCCAATGCAGAAATGTTAGATTAAAGAGCCAATAAATAGTTTAATCTAAAATTGACATCAGGCTTACATTTTTACATGTGATAATATATCAATTTTAATATTCCCCTTGCTAGAAAATCTTTATGTTTTGCATGCATTTTGATTTTGGCATTTGCAAAAGGCTGTTTGCACATAAGATTCATATAAGAGGAATTCAGGAATTATTCAAACCCCTTAATTTTCTGCACTCTTTATTCTTCTGTACTGTAGATTAAATTTTAAATGGATACATTTACAGTTTTTACACATCATTCTACTCTCAGTAACCCATAATGAAAAAGTAAAACATTCTCAGAAAGGATTACATGTTTATTAAAAGTCAAAAACTGAAACCTCTCATTTTATCTAAGTATTCAGACCCTTAACTGTAGCACTACATATTATGGCCAGGTGCATCCTGTTTACGTCAATTACTTTTAGAGTGGAGGGCACCTGTGGAAAAGTAAACTGCTTGAACATAATTTAGAAAGACATACACCAGGACAAAAATAAAATAAGTCATGAACTCTTCACTGAATTCATAGAACAGGGTAAAAACAGAGTGAAAGTAATGAAAAAACGTTCTGGATTTTTTAGCAGGAGGGATTATGATTACAGTTTAAATGCTAATTCCATAAGAGAATTAAAAGAATATGCAAAGGCCTTAATGAAAATTTGATAATCTGGAAAATTAGTTTGAAGGCAATCTTTCTTTGAAAATTTCAGGATAATCCTGACAAGTGTCAAATTATTCATGGAAGCTGTTCTATTAGTAGTGCTGGGCGGTATACCGGCTCATACCAAAAACTGTTTTTTATTTTTGTTATGATATGGAATTTTTTTATACCGCAACACAATTGTCTAAATGACGTTCGGAACGTGGCGCAGCGGGAAGCTATTCAATTCGGGACCTTTTTCACTGCTACACCGCTAAATAGATAGCGGTAGTGTAGGTACTGCGCGTTGAAAACGGACAGAGAACATTCCGAAACAGAAGCTGACAATAACGTTGAACATGATGACACAGAAGAACTTTTGCCGAAAAAAAGGAGTCACATCCGTTGCTTGGAGATACTTTGGTTTTGAAAGGTCGGATGTGGACCATTATGTTCAAATGTGTAAATACTGTTTCTATACTACTGTATAATACTGCAAGCCAAGTTGTACTTGTTTTATTTGTTTTCAATACAGTGTAATGTACCTGGATAGTGTGACAACATGTTGACTTTATTCTCGACATTTCCACTTTAATCTTGATGCTTATGACAAGAATAAAGTCCACATGTTGATTTTATTCTCAACCTTTCTACTTTATTCTCGCTGTTTATGTCAAGATTAAAGTCGACATGTTGACTTTATTCTCATAATTTGTCATTAAAGTAGAACATCGTATACTAAACTTCATCATAAAATGAATATTTAATTTACTAGATTTTCTCAAACCCTGTCATAAGTTATATAGCACATTAAATGCTTTGTGTTAAGTGTTCCCAGAGCCAGGTTAAATCGTATGTGCTTCTTAAACTGACTTCCTCTTGTACTGAGGAGGCACCAGCAGCGGTCGCTGCACAGAATACATTCACTTCATGATTTTCCTGCTCTCAGAACATTTAGAATGCTAAGATATATACTTGATATCATTTTCACGATGAAATCCATTAAAGCATGTATTAATCATGTGGGGGCATGGCGGTGTGAAGGTTGCACTGCTGCCTATGCAAGCAAGGGTGTCTCAGGTGAATTTGCATGATTTTTCTAGTGGGTTTACTCGGCAAGTGCTTCAGTTTCCTTTCAAAGTCATGTAGGATGTGGGGTTTTGTTATGCTATATTGACCCTGCTAGTGTATTGCTCGTAGTCACCCTGTGATGTGCTGGCGACTCGTTCAGGATTTGCTCCTGCCTCGCACACAATGCTTGCTGGGATGGGCACAACCCTGAATAAATGGCATATTTAAACATGTATAACGAAGATATTTTTAAAGTTCTGAACACTCTGTGGGCTAAGTTTATAACTAGTTTTAATTTCACAAAGACGTTTATCATGTGGTGATTGGTTATGTGGAAAAGAAAAAAGGAAGGATAGGAACTGGGGTTTTGGTACATCAGACAAACAGCTTGCGTGCAATAAAAAAGTCCGCTTAGAAGAACATCCGTTGAATTGTGTTCATGTCTCTGACCACCAGATCACAAACCCAACATTTACACAATATTTAAGTTAAACCCATTCCTACATCTAGTTTTTTGGAGCCTCGTCACACCTGCCATAAAGTTCTCTACATTGAACATACACCTGGGGACCCTTACTGCGAGGAGCAACACTACCTCACTGCAGTGCATGTTTAATACCTGCTTTAATATATTTCACCATGAAAATATCAAGTATTTATCTTAGCATTCTAAATTTTCAGACAGCAGGAATATCATGAAGTGAATGGATTCTGTGCGGTGATCTCTGCCGCCTCTCAAGTGCAGAGGAAGTCAGTTTTAGAAGTGTAGTGATTAACAACTGGGTCGGGGAATACTAAATACAAAGCATTTAATGTGCTGCATTAACTTATGACGGGGTTTGAGAAAATCTAGTAAATTAAACATTGATTTTAGAATGAAGTTTAGTTTACAACATTCTACTTTAAAATAAACTATGAGAATAAAGTGGAAATGTCGACTTTAATCTCGACATAAATGGTAAGATTAAAGTAGAAATGTCAGCTTTAACCTCGACATAAGTGTCAAAATTAAAATGGAAAGTATAGAATAAAGTCAACATGTCTTTTTCTTCACGTGGCCCTAATACGATTCCGTAGGGGCTATACCACAAATAGCATTATAAATGCAAGTGGTAGTTTTATTATTTATGTATATAGCTTAGCTTGAAGCAAGGTCCATATTAATTTAGTTCTACTAAATGATAGTTCAGTTGGTAAAGATGTCATGACCAAGTTGCACTTGTTTTATTTTATTTTAATTTGGTGAATACTGTGTAATGCACCTGGGCTTGAAGTCCTGAAGTAATAGTGCAACTATCAGTAATAATACTATTATTTATTTTATTGTTATTATTTATTAGTTTAAATATTATGCAGTTTAATGATGGTAAAGTTGTTTAAAAAGTCACTTTAACGTACCAGTGGACAGAAATTTCTTTTATACACCCCTAATTAGGACGGCTTATGCTGATATAGAACTTTTTGTATTTGTAAAGGCTTATGTTAGTTAGAAGTGTACAGGTGAACAATTAAATGTTCCATCCAGCCATCCATCCATTTTTTTTAATTTGCTTATCCATGACAGGGTGGAGGGGAAGCTGGACCCTATCTCAGTAAGCACAGGGCACAAGCAAGGAACAATTCTTGGAGAGGGTGTCAATCCATTGTAGGGTGAACTCAAATGTACTAGGACCAATTCACCTAACCTGCATGTTTTTGGACTGTAGGAGGAACCCAGCACAGCTGAAGAAAATGGGAGCATGGAGAGAAGACGTAAACTTCCATTTCTGAATATCTGTTAAAAACATTTATTACATTGTTATTGGTGTTGATATAAAAATGTAAGATGATTATTGTAAATATCTTTAAATTATTGTCAATACTGATGTAAATTTAACAAAAAATAATATGTTTTGCCAGAGATTCTCACCATTTAAATCAATCACACCAGCGCCAGGCTCTTACAATGACCTCATTACAGCTTTTGAACATCTGACCAAGATATCAAGTGTGAAGAGAAGTCCTTTTGGGCAAACTGCAGTTCGTTTTGTACCAGATTTCAGAAGGTCAATTACACCAGGTTAGGCTATCTTTTTGTTGCGGGTATTGTACATTTATTCATATTTCAAAAATTATGATCAGTACACAATAATGATTATAAATGAATAGATTCATTGATATTAGTTGATAATCCATTTCATAGAATGGAGGCTAAAAATTGCTGGCATAAAAATGTGTAGTATTTGGTAAAGATTATCTTCAGTTTGATATTTAATATAACAAAGTTTTAGACCTGGCCAATTTAATTCAAATTGGCTGGGGGTCAGAGCCTATTATGGCAGCATTGGGTACCGGGCAGGAAATGTCCCTGACCAGGGCGCCAGTCTATCATATGATATCATTTTTATTGGCATCAGCAGTTGCTTTTGATATGACATTAATTAAAAAAAACTTGCATTTTGTTTTTTTGTTTTGCTAACCAATTTGTTTTTTGATCAGAGTAGTTTATAATTAAGACACTTACCTGCTGTAACGTGGCATGTTACATTCCCTTTTACATCCCTTATTTTAATGTTGCTTTTTTTCAGACATACAGTCTGTAGTTTAGACAATACAGTGTTTTCCTTGGTTGAGTGTTTTGAAATTCAATATTTCAGGTGTGTGTAATTCTGTACAAATCCTGATATTACTATGCATTTGGACACATCATTAGTTATATGTTCTTGTTCAAAAATGTTTTTTAATTAAATTACATTACACATACTGTAAAATAGTTCTGTAAACCAAGTATAAAACTGCTTTTGACAAATTTATTTGAATATAATTACCCAAGACCGAGCAAAAATGAGAAAAAAATTCATCTGATATGTTACAGTTTTTCTCAATCACTGCAATGCTGACATCAGGAATGTCATTCTCATCACTCATAATGCAGTTTTCAAAACAGTTAAGGCATTTCTCATAAAACAAACTCAGTAATGCAAAAGACACTGAAACAATCAACACCTTTTTCACATGTGTCAAAACATGCAAAGTCAGTCAATCACTTCAACACTGTGACCCATGAATAAAAAACTTTCACAATTGTTTTCAGACTTAAACACCAAATGTTTTTATACTTTTATATGTTTATACCTTACTGACTTTGAAAAGAGCACTGCAAAAATATATGTCTAATGTAGAGTAAAAATGTTCAGAGAAAAATGAAATGTGAAGGATTTTTCTAAAACTTTACATTATATAATTGCTGAAGCTGAGAAAAGTAAAATGACACATGAAACTTTATGCATTAGAAAGCAAATAAAAAATATATTAACTTAGAACATAGCACCAACTACTGTATAGTAGAGTAAAGTAACACTACATATGTATACATATTCATATATTGTATAAATCTAAAATTACTATAAAGTGCAAACTATTAAATATGTCTTAAGGGTATCCTCTCTCATCTCTGTTAGGCCACATCATTGCGTTTACATCACACACCTGATGTGTTCGCTTCTGAGACACAGATGATAAAATGTTTTTGCCTGCGCACCCAGCCTTTAAAGAATCTAGTGCATGACGTCCTCACAGCCAGCATCCATTGCTTCCAGTAGGGAAAATCTGATTATGAGGCTGCTGATTGTACACCTTCTGTCTCCAAGCAGAGAAGAATTCCTTAATTGGGCTGTGGAATAGTGTATATGATGCCAGGGAGAACATTATCATTTACTGGTTGGTTTAAACCATTTCTTTACACGGTTTGAGTGAAAACTTACACTGTCCCAAATTATCACATGAAGTGGAGTGTTGGCTCTCACAATCACCATTTCATTTTCAGGAATGATGGCATTCTGGAGCCCATTTAAGAACTGAAGAAGCTGGTCTCTGTTGTAGGGACCAATGATCTGCAGCATGGTGAATTACACCATGTTCAGAAATAGTAGCACAAATTCAGATATTGCACCAGGTACATCCACTGTGGCTGTTTCTACTATGTCTCCTTACTGTATTCATATGAAATCCTGCCTCATCTACATACACAAAATTGTGTAGTGTCTCATTGGCCTCCAACTCACGTGATCTCTTTAAAGTCCAAAAAAAGTGTTCAGATTAGAAACATTTGAAATAGTGTAGCTTAGAAAAAAGAGAAAACATCTCTATATCTTCACCTGTACATTCAATAGCCTAATGGCATTGTTTTCTCTCTCACCATTCCAAGAATTGCTATCTGTTGCTTCTGTGTCAAAAGTGGCCCTCCCCACCAGAATGAGGCAGTAGTATTATTCTGAAAAATACAAAGGTCCTCAGTTTATCAATTGTTATATAGAGGTCACAGATTCTACTATTTGTATGCATCCTACGCAGGGTGTATAGCGCAGTTCAATGCATCGGTAAAACACGTACGAAAGAAATCTCTCAGTCCAAAAGTTCATTTTTAAAAATATTTAGTGAAAACTAAAAGCAAATAATCCACACAAGAATAAAGAAAAAAGTTGTTACACACATAGAATAAAAGGCAAAAAAAAGGGAAAATGTATCTTTTCTAAACTTAACGTTTCTTGAGAAACTTTAATTATTTCTGTATTTCAAAGGTCTTTACTTCTTTTTCTATACTTAAAGATTCTGGGAGGGACCAAGGAGGTTGGGTGCAGTGTGAGCTGGGTGGTGGCCTGGCGGGGACATGGTGGTCTGATCCTCAGCTACAGAAGCTGGCTCTTGGGATGTGGAATGTCACCTCTCTGAAGGGAAGTTGGTTTGAGCTGGTGCGTGGGATCGAGAGGTTCGGCAAGATATAGTTGGGCTCCACTCGACACACAGCTTGGACACTGGAACCAATCTCCTTGAGAGGGCTGGACTCTCTACCACTCTGGAGTTGCCCCAGTGAGAGGCACTGAGCAGGTGTGGGCATACTTATTGCCCCGACTTGGAGCCTGTTCATTGGGGCTTACCCCGTGGATGAGAGGTAGCCACCCTCCACCTTCAGGTGGGGGGAGGGGCCTAACTGCTTGTTTGTGTGTATGTGCATAGCAGCCGCTTGGAGTACCCACCCTTTTGGAGTTCCTGGAGGAGGTGCTAGAGGACATACCTTCTGGGACTCCCTTCTGCTAGGGAGACTTTAATGCTCACGTAGGCAACGTCAGTGAGACCTGGAAGGCCGTGGATTGGGAGTGAATGGCCCCGATCTGAACCTGCGCAGGTGTTTTGTTATTGGACTTTGTGCTCGGCACAGATTGTCCATAACTGACACCATGCTCAAGCATAGGTCATAGTATGTGCACCTGGGCACCAGGACACCCTAGGCCTCAGTCTGGATGATCGACTTTGTGTTAGTCGCCGGACCTGTGGCCACATGTCTTGAAGAAGATGCGGTCAGGGCCCTGGTAGGGACAAATGTGCTGTGAGGGTCTGCTGGGAAAATCTGGCAGAGTCCCCTGTCAGAAATAGCTTCAACTCCCCCTCCGCAGAACTTCGCCACCATGTCCCCGAGGGGAGTGTGGGGACATTGAGTCTGAATGGGCTAGGTTCCGTGCCTCTATTGTTGAAGCGGCTGAATATAGCTGTGGCCGTGAAGTGTGCTGGGTGCCTATCATGGCAGCAGTCCCCGAACCCATTGGTGGACACCGGCGGTGAGGGATGCCAAGCTGAAGAAGGAGTCTTGCAGGACCCTTTTGTCCTGTGGGACTCTGGAGACAGCTGATAAGTGCCGGCAGGCCAAGCGGAAATGTGGCTTTGGTGGGTGCTGAGCAAAACTCAAGCGTGGGAGGGAGTTTGGGAGGCCATGGAGAATGGGAAGCACTGCAGTATCAACACTGTATATGGTGGGGATGGTGTTGCTGGCCTCAACTCGCGACTTTGTGGGTCGGTGGGGGAGTACTTCAAGACCTCCCTCAATCCCATTAACATGCCTTCCAATGAGGGAAGCAGAGCCTGGAGACTCGGAGGTGGGCTCCCCCATCTCTGGGTCTGAGGTCACCGAGGTGGTCAAAAAACTCCTTGGTGGCAGGGTTCTGGGGTGGATGAGATACGCCTGGAGTTCAAAGGCTCTGGATGTTGTAGGACTGTCTTGGTTGACATGCCTCTGCAACATCGCATGAACATCAGGGACAGTGCCTCTGGATTAGCGGACTGGGGTGGCGGTCCCCCATCTTTAAGAAGGGGGAACGGAGGGTGTGTTCCAACTACAGAGGGATCACACTCCTCAGCCCCCCTGGAAAAGTCTATTCAGTGGTCCTGGAGAGGAGGGTCCGTCAGATAGTCAAACCTCGGATTCAGGAGGAACAGTGTGGTTTTCATTCAGGTCGTGGAACAGTGGACTAGCTCTACACCCTTAGCGGGGTCCTGGAGGGTGCATAGGAGTTTGCCCAACCAGTCTAAATGTGTTTTGTGGACATGGAAAAAGTGTTCAACCATGTCCCTCGGTGAATCTTGTGGGGGGTACTCCTAGAGTATGGGTACCGGACCCCCGGACAAGGGCTGTTCAGTCCCTGTGCGATCAGTGTCAGAGCTTGGTCCACATTGCGGCAGTATGTCGACCCGTTTCCAGTGAGAGTTGGACTCGCCAGGGCTGCCCTTTGTCAACGATTCTGTTCATAACTTTTATGGACAGAATTTCTAGGCACAGCAAGGGCATTGAGGGGATCCGGTTTGGTGGACTCAGGACTGGGTCACTGCTTTTTGCAGATGATGTTCTCCTGTTTACTTCATCAGGCCGTGATCTTCAGCTCTCTCTGGATCAGTTGAGTGTGAAGCAGCTGGGATGGAATCAGCACCTACAAATCTGAGACCATGGTCCTCAGCCGGAAAAGGGTGGAGTGCCCTCTCAGGGTTGGGAGCAAGATCCTGCCCCAAGTGCGGGAATTTAAGTATCTCGGGGTCTTGTTCATGAGTGAGGGAAGAATGAAGCGTGAAATCGACAGGCGGATCAGTGCGACGCCTGCAATGATGCATGCTCTGCATCGGTCTGTCGTGGTGAAAAGGAGCTGAGCTGTAAGGTAAAGCTCTCAATTTACCAGTCGATCTATGTTCCTACCCTCACCTATGGTCATGAGCTCTGGGTAGTGACCAAAAGAAGCGAGATCACGAATACAAGCGGATGAAATGAGTTTCCACCGAGGGTGTCTGGGCTTTCCCTTAAAAATAGGGTGAGAAGCTCAGTCATCCGGGATGGGCTCAGAATAGAGCCGCTGCTCCTCCGCATCGAGAGGAGTCAGATGAGGTGGCTCGGGCACCTCCTGGACGCCTCCCTGGTGAGGTGTTCCAGACACGTCTAACCGGGAGGAGGTCCCGGGGAAGACCCAGGACACACTGGAGGGACTATGTCTCTCGACTGGCCTGGGAACACCTTGGGATTCCCCCGGAAAAGCTAGAAGTGGCCGGGGAGAGGGAAGTCTGGGTATCTCTGCTCAAGCTGCTGCCCCCGCGACCTGATCTCGGATAAGCGGAAGAGGATTGATGGATGGATGGGGTTATAGGAACCTCCCATAGATTATGCACTATCATTTAGTAAAACATTTATGATTCTTATGTAACTAGGAAATGGCTCTTACAACAGTAAACTGCAGAAATGTGATGTTGCACATGATACAGAAATAATGTAAATGTGGGATCAGATACCTGTTCTCATTCCTGAATGTCTGTATTACAGAAGCCATGGTAGACCATGTCACCTGAAGCTGCACCCGCTTACCAGTTTCAGCCAAAGTCAGGCCATGGTTGATAACATGGTTCACAATTGTTTCCATTATCTCATTAGACACCCCATGGAATCTATTCACTCCTTTCCCTTTACCCTTGCCCCTGACTGTGTCAGCACTGTTGCTCCTCAACCACTTGCCATGCCATGGATTCAGACACCACGCCTCTCACCAAGCCTGTTTCTTGTACCTCCATGTTACTTTCTTGTTCCATTTTCAGTATTATTCAAAGGGTGAAACATGAATATTATACACTGTATATGCCTGTGTGTAATTACAATACTGCAGTACCATGATATGCACCTGTGATACAAGACTGAGAGCATGTCTTTCTATTTGTTTCAATACATTCAGTATATGAAAAACATTTAAAGTGATTTGGTTTTAAACACTAATGCAATGTGGACAGTACTAAAGGTGAGTGAGAGATCTGACGCATGTACAGACTTTTGATGACTTGTCAGTGTTAGATGAGAAATGCATCAACACAATACTAAAACATATTTAGTAGTAAAGTATATGTAAAAACAATACCAGTATGTACAAACACAACAAGAAATGATAATGTGGGTGGGGAACGCAATACTGATTTTAGAACTGCATTAAGAGTACTGCATCAATGCAATCAAGGAAAATTGTAATTCCAAGGTATTGATTGTTTCTGTGTGTTTGATTAGCAAGTCAAGTCAGGTTAGGTTGAGGTACCGAAGGAATCTAGTCTTCGTCTCAAGTCACTGGTTAGCGTCCATGTCTCATCACCATTTAGCAAAACAGGAAGCCCCAGGACTCTAAAGACTTGAACCTTCATGTTTTTGCAAAGATATTGGGAGCACTACACATCCCTTCCCAGCGACCTCATGACTCCTATGCTCTCCCAATCTGACTTCATACGAATTGTCACCAGTGACATGACTGTTGCTACTGAAATAAGCAAACCTGTCGATGCGGTCAACACTCTCTCCGCAAACAAAGACTGATGGTCATTGAAGGCTTGGATCTTGGTTTTTATCCAGGACACTCACAAGCCCAGATTCTCAGATGTTTCACTTATTCTCTTGAGAGCCCTGACCAGAGCCTCCTCTGACTCTGTGAAGGTCACAGCATTGTCGTCACAATCAGTGAATCTTCCTTCACTAACAGAATTTCTGCAGTTGCTGGACCCCACGACCCTGCCCAGCACCCAGTTCATACAAAAATTGAAAACGGTAGGAGCAAGAACACACTCTTGATAAACCTCAGAAACAACTGGGAAAAATGCAGAGGTTCTACCTCCACTCTGCACAGCACCCATAGTACCAATGTACAGACTGACCATGACATCCAGCATTTTGGGGAGGACCCCTCAAAGTCTCAGGATGTCCCACAGGGAGGCTTATTCAACTGAGCCAAATGCTTTGTGAAAATCGACAGAGGCTACAAAGATACTCTGACAGAATGTGTTGAAGTTAGACTTAAGTGTAAAATCAGATAGCTCTGGTCGCTAGCAAGTGATCATGGATCATACTGAGGATGACCCTAGCAAGTTCCTTACTTGGCACCAAGAGCAGTGTTACCCCCCTGAAGTTGCTGTAAACCAGGTGACTTCCCTTTCCAGACAGGGATGACAAGTCCTGTTTACCAGTCATTTGGGAGGACGCCCTTCTCCCACGTGAAAATAAAGATTGCTTACAATGCCAGGACAGCCTTACCACCAGCCTGGAGGAGTTTATCCGGGATATCACATATTCCTGCAGTTTTCCTGACCCTCAGCTAGTTCACCACCTGTGCAATCTCAGTGAGAATGGGTTGATCACAGCTATTTGGAGGATCAGCCTCAAGAACCATGGAGCAAGGGATATCCAACATCTTAGCCAGAGGATCAGTTTTAAACAGCTGCTCAAAGTAGCCAGCCCAGCGAGTCACAACTGCAGCCTTTCCAAGGAACAGATTTGGATGTGAGTAATGCTTGATTGCTCTGTAAGCAGGATGTGAGTCACTAAACAATATAGATGGTTTGTCATTTGACAAAGACTCCTCTAAAAACACCTGCATATCTGCCCTTAGTGCCCTTGCAACCTTCCTTCTCAGTTCCGGTACAGACTGAAGTCGCCATCAAGCCTTGTGCTGCAGCTCCTCTTGATAATATGAAATACTTCCTTCAGGGAAAACCAGCAACACCAACGCAACACTCAACAACCTTAAGAGTCTTGTCACAGATGTTCTCCCACATATTAGGATCAGCAGTTTCACCCAAGTCTGCAAGTTCCTCTCACAAACTACAGTGGAACCTTGGTTCACGACAATAATTTGTTCCAAAACTCTGGTCGTAAACCAAAGTAATTTCCCCCATAGGATTGTAAGTAAATACAATTAATCTGTTCCAGGCCATACGAACTGTATGTAAATATATTTTGTTTTAAAGATTTTTAAGCACAAATATAGTTAACTAACCAACCCATGGCGTAGCATATGCCGCATAATTATTTACTGATGAGTGAACACTTCCTGAAAGACACAGTTGTCCAAATGGGGTTGGTTTTGAGGATACGACTGAAGGTGAATGAAAAGATGTAACTCTGTAGAGGGCAACATACAATACAGCGTTTTACACGCTGCATACATCGATTCACATTCGCGACAAACTGTTTTACACGCCGCATACAGCGATTCACATCCGTGACAAATATGATTCTTCTTAGATGGTGCTGTCGCATCCCCACGCCTCGAAGCATACACACTGCCTGGTCATGTGCGCGCTCGCAAAAGCAACCAACAGAGACACGCCCACCAACTGTAAGACCATGGGACACCCCTCGCAAACTGTTCTACACGCCGCATACAGCGATTCATATCTGCGACATGATTTTTCCTAGATGGTCCTGTCGCGTCCACCCTTGCACTCGAAGCATACACACTGCCTGGTCATGTGCCCGGTCGGAAGAGCAACTGACAGAGACCCGCCCACACACCGTAAGACCATGGGAAACCCCTCGGAAACTGTTTTACATGCTGCATACAGCGATTCACATCCGTGACAAACAAACTGTTTTACACGCCGCATACAGCGATTTACATCCGTGACAAACATGCCTGTTCTTAGATAGTCCTGCCGCGTCCACCGTCGTTCGCGAAGCATACACACCGCCTGGTCATGTGCCCGCTCGCAAGAGAAACTCCCGGAGACCCACCCACCAGCTGCCTGTGTATGTGCCTCTGTCTGTCTCTGGCTCTGCCTGTGTGCTGTGCGCTTTCTCTTGCGCTGCCTCTGTGTGAACCGGTCAGGCACAGAGAAGGTCAGCTGCTGAGAGAGCGTCTGGACTGTTGCAGGGCCTGCATTGGTGAAGCAGGTGAGATGGTAATGAAATAGAGGCACAGGGCTTATTGGTTTTTAAAGACTGCTTCCTTCATTGTGTTTTAACCTCAGTTTTAAAGGATTGTTTTAAGGATCCCATGGGATACCCTCTAAACTGTTTCACGCTGCATATAGCGATTCACTTCCGCGAGAAACATGCCTCTATGAACAGTTAGCGTGGCTCAGAGGTGTATGTGGACTCTACGACAGACGAACATAAATGACACCGTTTTTCCTGTGTCATTGCGTCCAAATTGGTGGCCGTTGTTCTGTGAGTTGTCGTCGTATCCAATGGTCTTAGAGTTGGTGGGCGTGGCTTCTTCCTGCGTGTGCCATGGGCGTCTTACTTGTCGCGCTTAGTGAATCCTTGCTCCTTGCGTGCTTTCCATGGTGTCTTGCCTTAGTGAATTATATATTTAGATTATACCATAGAATGTACGCATAATAGTAACTAATGTAAAACATTGAATAACACTAGAAAACCTTGAACAACAGAAAACTAACATGCAAGGTTTGCTATAGCGCTATGAACGCTTCAAAAACACTTTAACAGTTTAGCT
>NW_024382467.1:0-12570 GCF_016835505.1 Polypterus senegalus
TTAAACAAGGGGGTCGGCCTCCATGACCTAGCCTCCCTCGGACCTGTTGGTACAGGAAACTATCTGGGCATTTGTGGATGTCTGTCCCTGAACTTACCCATAAAACACTTCAAAACCGCTCTATAAACAGAGATGCTTTAAATTGGTCTAAAATCTTTTCCATCCCATTTTATATATTTTGATATATCTTGTAAAAATCACGTTAAATAATAGAACAGCACCCTTTTAATGCTTATTAAAAACCTATCCTCGGTGTATAAAGTATTTCCCACAATAAATTTTTAAGACATTTTAAATGTCTAAAGTTAGATCAGCTTTCAGCGTGCAGTCATTCTGGAAAAGGTAAAGATGCTTTGGCAACCCGAATCTGGAGGACATTCCAATACCTGCGGCTAGCTGACTGAAGCTAAGTGGTGGTGGGGAAGTGCGTTTTAGCACGAGATGGCAGTGTGTGTGTGACGGCTCAGTGTATTGTTCATGTGTAAATGAATAGGATTAAGAACTAGGCTGTCTGTTTTGATAATTTTTTATCCATCTTGGTGTGGGAGTTAGGTTTGTTATAGTGTTTCAGGTAGTTACACAGATGTTGCTGAAGCCCTGGACCAGATCAGATGCGATCTTTAAGCAAGGTCAGATCATTCAGGTAAGTGTGAAAAACGCCTTACCTTGGGTATCAAGAAGGTGACTTTTTTAAAAATACAGGACTTTAGGTGTCCGACTTTGTCTCAAATCCCTCCGCTACTAGCAAGGAGTGGGTGGCACAGCAGAAGGGTTTCTGAATCATTTCTTAGTGAATTTATTGTCACTCTGAAGTGTGTGAATAGTGAATCTATTTGCATATCTGTCCCCTGTTTCCTGATTATCACTGCAGTGTGAGAAAAGAAGGACATTCTGAAGCAGTTTCAGAGATCCATCTCCAACTATTTTAGACTGATTTTTTCAACTACCAACTTGCTGTAAGCGTTTGTTTTCTGTATGGATCCGCCTGTTTTAAAGTCTGAGTAGCAAACATATTTACTTTATAAACTCTCATTAGGATAGCCGTTTGGAGACAGACTCAAGGATGAACAGGACCTAGGAATTTATATCGAGCGAATGCTATAGACATAAGGAACTGTTTTTCATTCATTTACGCTAAATGTAATTATTTTAATACAGACTAGTATAAGATGTACCTGAGACCAGCCTGTCTGTCTTTATTTACGTCTTTAGAGTTTAAAGTTTGTATCTAGACATTTGTCTGTGGTACGGTTTCTTTTTCGCTTTTTTTCTCACAAAGATAACGGATCTTTGCAAGACGGACGTATAAAGTTTTCATTTTGCATCGGTGCTCAATCGCGCGTTCAAGTTAATTTCATTTATTTATCCTGTTCACTTTCTGCAGCGTTTAAAAGGTCGCTGGAAGCCCCATGGAACCGTATGTTGTCGGGTAACAGGAGTTTTTGTGGTTTCATATTTATCCTCTAAAACCCTTTAAACTAAATGAAAGGAATGGCGCTTATGATGATTTTATTTTTGTTAGCCATTTCATAAAAACTTTTGGAAACTCTGTAAATAGCCTACCTTGTATTTAACAATTTAAAGCGGGTTACCCCTTATCCATTTTGTGGCCCTATGTGATGTAAAAGCACTCATTACACTAACAAAATGTTGAATTTTCTGTTCTAAAACAAAAATTTTTCTAAAAAAGGGGAAATTAAAAATCATTTTTTTTTTTTAAATTAAAACAGAAAACCCCAAATTTGTTTTTTTGTTTTCCCCGGGAGGGCCCAGGGGCTTTTCCCCCTTTATACTGATTTTCTTCTTAAACCTTAAACATATTCTTCCAAAATAGTTAATCCTTTTTGTTTGGGTAATTAGACGGGGGTCCATAACAGGCAAAAAAAACTTTATGGGTAAATACAAGTTCCATAAAGAAAAAATAAAGTGTAAACACCACACCCCCGGATTGCTCATGTTTCGTTTTTTGGTATCAGCCATAAGTCAAGATCTTTCTTTTTTTTTTTTTTGTCGGCTTTGTATGATTTTATAAAGGTAATTAGGTACAATGGGGTTTCCCTTTCCCCCAGACAACCCTTTTTCAAAATTTCTCTCGAAAATTCTTTTGCTCTTGAGCCGGGTTTAAAGGTGGCTTTTTTAACTAAGACAAGGGATGTAAAGAAACTCTTCTGAAAATCCAGTTTTAATTAAAATCATGAAAACCCCAAGCTTTCGTGCTGGACCTTTTGGTCCCCAACGCCAAAGCGATGCTCCAAAATAGAGAGCTAATTAATTTTTCTGTTAAAACAAATTATCAAATTTTCGGGAAATTTTAAATTTAAAAACCCAAAAAGCATTAGTGAAAAAAAATTTTTTCAAGCCAAAAAATGCCCCTTTTTAATAGAAAAAAAAGCATTATAAAAAACCCCCCAACAATTTTTTTGACTGGTCTTTGGAATCATCAGGGTCTTTCTGATCACATCCCCCCCAAACTAGGCTTTTAGAATTTAAATTTCTGTTTTTAAATGATAATATTGTATAAAGTCCCTAAAGGAACTGGAGACATTAAATATCTTCTATCATATCTTTCTTGCCAGCCCAAGTTTTTCAGTTCTTTAAAAAATGTACGCATTTTTTCTTAAATGGCCAAATTTTTGGCCCTGCAATCATGAAAAAACCCGATTTTTTTCTCATGACACTTTATTTGATATTTTATTAAACCTACTTAACTCTTTTAAACTTTTTTACCTCTTTTTTTTTTCCCTTATCGAATTATTTTAAAGTTAATTTTTTTTTGGGTTCAATGATGTATTTTCATATTTTATTTTTTTTTCTTTTTCAATCTTAGTCCTTTTTTCCCTTTTTTAAGGGGTCCGCCCAAAGGGTTTAAGAACCACGGTGTTGGGTTTTTTTGTAAAACACTCTGTGGCATTTCCAAATTAGATTCCTTGTTTTTCCCGTCCATGGTGTTCCATTTTTTATAAATTTTTAGTCTCTTTTATTTACTAAGCATTTTGAAAAGATGTTGCAGTTACTTGTTCACTTTAATTTTAAAAGCAGCATTTTTCATAACAGGTTATACACACTTTTTTACTCAGGGGGCATTGTAAATCAAAGTTTTTCAAATGTTTGGGAAGACCCTTTCCATTTTACCAGTTGGGACCCCCTGAAAATAAAACGGTTATGAAGGTTATGGAGCCTTACACTACAAGGGGCTGATGTTGGGGGCTTTGGACCGTTGGCCAATCAGGAGGGAAAAAAATGTTTTAGTAAATTTTTACATAAATTCATTAATATCTTAGCACAAGGATTAAAATTTTTTCAAAACTGTGGGTTTTATTCTTTCTTTAGGTAGTCCGGGTGAATGGAAGCTTGTTGAAAACTCTTTTTGTTTGGAAAAAAACATCCGGTTTTATGAAAAAGGGGAAGGGGATGTAAAAACTGTGTTTCCCAAGGGTCTGCAAAATTCTTGAATACAACCCCAAGGCCCAGTGTTTGTCAGGGATCGTAGTGGGGGAGAGTTAAGCTCGACATTTTTTCCAAAATGAAATTTTGACCCCCCCATCAAAGATAAGAAGTACAAACTAAAATGTACAAATACTAAGTCACAGGGAAAAAAAAAACATCTTAAGCCCCGGGATAACAAGGCCCCCCAAGCTCACCACCACAACAGAACCTCTATTCTGGGTATATTATCACAAACTGTCACTATTGGCATTTCCCAGGGGGTTTTAAAAGGCGGGGAAAAAACTTTTAAAACCGCAGTAGAGGGCAAACAATGGGTTTTTTAAATTTCCGGCACAAAAGGGGGCTTGGTTCCCCCCTGATTCAGGAAGAAATTAAAAATTTGGGAGTTTAGAATATTAACGACTGGGGGAATTTGGGGGTGGCATTTTTGCCAAAATAAAAAAATTTAAATTTATGAGTAAATAACCAAAAAAGGGAGTGATTACAATTTAAAAAACCACCGCTGAAAAACATTTGAAATAAATCATGTTTTTTGACATGGTCGGGCCCGATTGTCTTAAAGGCATTTTAAATAAAACTTAAAAGGCAAATTAAAAATATTAAATTAAAAACAAAAGTATCATTTAATAATTTTTAATTTAAATTTTAACCGGGGACTTTTTGGTTTATTTAATTTTTTAAAAAAAAAAGGTTGGCATTTTGCGAAATTAAAAATGGTTTGATAGAGCTTTAAAATTAAAAAGGAAAACCTCTACACTCTATAACAAAATGTTGCTGTTCAATAGGAATATCTGGATCTTTTTATTTTAACCTTTTGAAAGAAGCCCCGGGTGGGGAAATATACCACCTATATTGAAAATGAAATGCCAACATGCTAACTAAATAGTTTAAATCTGATATTTTGGTAGGGCCCCTGGGCTAACCCCCAGGGGTTCGCCAACTAAATGGTCTGTTTTAATTGTCCAACTTCCTTTTTATTTTTTGGGCCAAAGATTTATAACCCCTTTAATGGTCCTTTGAGGGAAATTTACGCCGTGCCCCAAATGTTTCCAGTCAAGGGGTGATGTTAAAAATTCCCCTGGGTTTTTTCGGAGGGGACAAGTGTGGCGTGTTTTCCCTTATTCTCTTTTCTTTACAAATTCACAGTGACCAAACCCCGGACCTTGGGTTTTTTTTGGGATCCTTTTCCGCGAATAAAACACCCATCAAAATGCTTTACTTTTCCCAACCAATCAGGCGGGGGGGGGGCCCCTTTTCGAGTAAAAAACTTTTTCACAGGTTTTGACGTTTAACAATAACCCCCAGCTATGTTCTGATCAGCCGATGGCCCGGCTGGACAGTCCCCCGATGGCCTTTTTTGACCGGGGGGTTTTGGGCCTGACCCGGTACTCTCCCCTAAAAAATTCAGACTGGACCCCCCAGCGCCTCCCCCAGTCTAGGGGCCCCTGAGCCCAGGTATCGCCGGGACATTTGGTGGAAGTTTCCGGAGAACGGCAGTACCGGGCATTTTTACCTGCTCTGATTTCCCCGGGGTTCCTACGGGTCTGAGGAATATCCATTCGGGCCCGGAAAAAAGGGGGGATATTAGAGGCTCCGGCCGTTTGGAACATACCCCGGGGAGGGGATTATGGGGGCGGCCCGGAACAAAGGGCGGCCCCTGGGTGAAAAATTTTCGAAGGCTCAAAGCGGGGCAAGTGTTGGAGGGGGGCCTTCCCCGGAAAGAAAAACGGTGGGTACCTAAAACTGAATGTCCGGGGAGACACATTTTTTTGTCGGCAATCCTGTTAATTGAATGTTTTGAAGTGGTTAGAAAAACCTCTAATTTTAATATTGTTTTTAAAATGACCAAAAAGGGGCCCTTTTGATTTTTAAACCCCTAATTTCCCTGTCAAGGAGGGGGGGGTTTTTTAAAATTTTATACTCTTTGAAAAAGACCCCACCCACCGGCCCTGTTTGGGTTTAAAGGAAAACTGTCAAAAATTTTGATGGATGTCTTTTTTGGGATAAAAATCCACATAAAAAATCAAAGTCTGGGGGTCATGTAAATATGAATAAGAAAAAGAATACAAAAAACCCCCTTTTCCCTTTCTTTTTAAAAAACCCTATAAATTTTGAAATCGCCTTGACTGGGTTAACACGCGGACACAGGCTGATTCCATCATATCCCATTAGAGAAAAGATTATATGTCGGCACTTTTCATTTTAAATATGGTGGTATTTTTCCCCTGACCAGGGATTTTTAAAAGGTTAAAAAAAAACAGCCCCGAATATTCCTATTAAAAGCAACATTTTGTTATAGGGGGTAAGTTTTGCATTCTAATTCAAAGCTCTATAAAACTTTGTTTTTTGGCAAAATGAACAAATTTTGTTTTAACTAAATTAAAAATAGATCCCCTTTTGGATAAAACTTAACCCTTTTATTCATTAAATGATATTCTGTGTTTTATTCAAATTTTATTTTTAATAAATTTTTAAGTTTTTTTTAAAAAAAGAACTCTTTAAGACACATTCAGACTATTCCCGACTGCATTTCAAAAAACTTATGATTTATTTTTAAATGTTTTTTTTACAAAACGTTTTTTTCAAATTTTAATCACCCCTTTTTCATGTGGTTATTTACTTATAATTTCTTTTTTTTTGATTTTTTGGCCCAAAATTCCCCACCATCAAGACTACCAGCGTTATATTTTAAACCCATTGAACAATCTGGGGGGGGGAACAGGCCATTCAGCCCACAAAACTCGATCCCTTCCCCTTGTTTCCTCCAGAAACATCTGGGTTTTTAAAGTCCCCAAGCTTCTGTCACCACACTACTTGGGAGCTTATTCCAATTTAAAGTTTTTTGTGTAAAAAAAAACTTTTAAGCCCTTTCGGGAATTTCCCCTTAAAAATTTCCCAAATGTGTCCCCCTGTTTTTATGAACAATTTTAAAATACAAGTCTCATCCATTGGAACCCCCATAATTTTAAACACTTCAATAAAATTTACCCCCAATCTTCTTTCAAACTGTAAAGGCTCAGCTCTTTAATCTTTTCCCCATTTCCCTTGCCGGAATCACCTATGCTCTTCTCTGGACCTTTTTTGTGCTGCTTGTCCTTTTGTAGCCTGGAAAAAACTACCCAAAATATAAGATGAGGGCCCCACCAGTGCAAAAAGGGTTTAAATAATTTTGGACTTGTCTCCACAGATCGTTATATAACCTCATTCTTTTGCCTTCTTAAGGTTTGAACACTGTTGGGGTTTATCGGGTCCATTGACCCCAAAACCTTCTTTAAGGTGTATTCTTCCGCCCATTTGATTCAAACCTAATATTTTTTCTTCCTATGTGTAATCACATTTTGACATTAAAATTTTATTTACAAACTGCCAAAACCTTTTTATCAAGTCCTTCTGCAAATAAATGGATTCTAAATTATCTTAATCCCCTATCTTTTTATATCTCAAAAATTAAAATTTTACTTATTTCCCATCCAAAACATTTATATAAAAAAAAACCCCCACACTATGGAAAACCCCTCTTAAAATTGGGTTTGGGGGTTCCTCGCACCATCACCCCGCCCTTTTTTCAGCCAATTCTTTCCCCCTCTAAAAAAAATCACCCGAACTCCCCTTCTTTCTTATCCCCAACCCCCATGTGGCACCTTATCAAAATTGAAAGTCCAGATAAATAATATATAAGCTCCCTTTGTGACCTTTTTTCCTCCTCAAGAACCACATGGTAAAAAAACGACCTCCCTCTTCGAACCCTGGCCATTTCAGAATAACTCCCCTTTCCTTGCCATGTGTTGTAATCTTTTCCTTAAAATTCCTTCCATTAATTTTCCTGTGTGGTTTTTGCTTACTGGCCCATAGTTGGGATCAAAACCCGTCCCCTTTTTTAATTAAGGGGTGATATTTTATTTTTCAGTCCTTTGGCATCTCCAGTGCCCGTGACTTCAAAATATGTTCATGGGTTTATATATTTCCACTAGCCTCCTTTAAGAAAAGGGTAAAATTATCGGGTTTTATTTGTTTGATTTCATCTTGTTTAATCTGACAGCACTTCTCCCCTCAATTTTCCAAACCTCAGTACCTCCTTGTAGTTCTTTACCTCTGGGGGGTTATCCACTTTTCCTTGTAAACACCTCAGAAAAAAGTAAGTTTAGGGGATCTCTTTTCATTTCTGATCTTTTTTAAATTCCCCTTTACATTCCCGATGAACGACCCCCCCTTCTTTTTTTTTCTTAAAAAAAACGAAAGAATTTTTGGGGGCTTCTTTGCCCATCTTTATTTCTCCAGTCTTTTGCCCTCGATATCCTTCTTAGGTTGCCCTCTTTCTAAACCCCTTTTGATTCTCTTTTTATATTAGTCTTAATCCATCGGTTTTCCTTTAAAACCTTTTAAATCTTTTTAATCCATCTTAGGTTTTTTTTTTTCCCATTACTTAAATTTAGGTTGTATCTGTCCTGCATTACATGTAAAAAATTTTTTAAAACCCGCCCCCTGCCCTCAACTTTTCCACATTTAAAAGTTTTTCCATCTATCCTACTTGACTTTGTTGCATTCTCAAAATTAGCCCTACCAAAAAAACACTTAAAAAATTTGTCTTTGCATCTGTACTCACAAAATACTGGTTTTATTAAATTTACTTGACCTAGTGGTTTTCCCACCCTCTTCTTCCTAATTTTTCAGAAAACTAAATCCAGAAGGGTTCCCCCTTGTTTGGGGCTTTAACATCTGTGTTAAAAAAAATGCTATTCTTTTAAAAATCTGCTCTTTCCCTCCATCTGTAAGGGTTTTAGTTTTTTGGAATTGTCCCCCTGACTATAATCCCCCAAAAATTGCCTTTTTTATTACTAAAAGATTTTTGAAATTACTGTCTGAATTGGGTGGTCTTTCCCCCTTAAAAGGGCCTTTTCCCCAATTTTTCCAGGCAGCCCATGTCCCCACTAAGAGGGGCCACCAAACCCCAAAATGACTTTTTAAACCCTGTTTTGGGTAAGAAAACCCCCCCCCCTTTTCTTTTGTCATTTCCAAAAAATGTTCCCTCATGTTCCTATCCCCATCTTTGTTTTTGGGTTTTTTTTTTTCTAAATTTTTCTGCTACTCAACTCCTTTATAGTTTCCCAGCATTAAGGAATATTTTTTAATGTTAATCCTACCCTTCGGTTTTTTTTCATTTTGCATTTTTTTCTCTTTTTTTTTCCATGTATAATCAATTCGGGCCCGTCCAAACTCCCCCCCATTCCCAGTTTTTAAAAAATCCCAAGGGCCCCCACAAACCCTCCCCCCAAAACATTTTTGCCCCCTGGGGTTTGATAACCGGGGGGAAAAAGGTCCCATCTGTTCCAGGTTAACCCCCATAAACCCCCCTTCCGCCCAAAAATTTTGGGCCGCGTTAAGCCAATTTAATCTTACTGGCGGGGGTGGGGAAAACCGGGAAAAACTTTCCCTTCAGTTTCTCCTCAGCGGTACCTAACCTTTGAATTTGGGTTTAAAAAGGGCCCCTTTGTATACATTTCCCCGGGAAAAACCTGGATCCCCCGCCGGCCGAGCCTATCCCCCAGGGGTCCCCACCGGCTCCCGGAGGCAGCCACCCTGGGGTCTCTCTCCGGGCACCCGTGCTTTTAAACCCCGAAAAGGGTCCCCACCCCCCTCCTTTTTGGGGAAATGGTTTTTGGGGGGTTGGGGCTCCCCAACCTCCACTTCAAAATTTTCAAGGGCAGCCCCGCTCCCCGGACATGTGGTTAGCATTTTAATTTGGGGTTGATCCCCCCACAGTTGCCCCCTTCCTTCCCCCGGCCGGGCCCACCTTTTCCCCTTGGTCTGGGTCTCCCCCACCTGGGTAACTATCTCTAAGGACACCTGGGGAAATCCCCACTCTATTTCAAGAGGGCACCTTTTTTCCCAGTTCAGCGAGGGGTGGGGGGACGCTGGACTCAAGCCCCCCAAACCCCCCCCAACCAAAATAAAATAACGCTTATTAAACCCCCATTTTTAAAATTTATTATTTTGGGTTTTTTTTTTCTTAAAAAAAATTTTTCTTCTTTTGCTGCTTCAACTAAAGGGAACTAAGATCTCTCAGATATTTACACCTTTTCCCCCTTAAGCTCCTGTACTGTTCTCCCCCTCAGGCCCCTATTTTTCCCTTTTTATAGGGGGTTCTTTACTTTTTCTTCTTTTTACTTTTAAAGCTCTTCCTCATTTTGTTTCCCCATTAATGAAACCACCTGGCCCTTAACTGTTCTGCCCTGGACCGCTAAAGGGCTTTTAATCTAAAATAAAAAAATAAAACTTTTTAAACCCTTTTTCTCCCCTTTGGCCCGTTGGGGCCACCGGGTTACCTTTTTGGTTTTCCCCCTTTTTTGCTTCCCGTTTTTTTGGAAAATGGAATCCCGGGCCGGATTTTTTAAAATGCGTTTGGGTTTGGAATGTTCGTGTTTCATTGTCCCGTCTAATTTTAAAACAGATCAAGAAAAAACAAAATCGGAAATAACTTTTCCCGTATTAAAAAAGCATTTTCTATTTTGGGGAAAAAAAAAAAAACCCTTTAAAAGGGCTTTAAAAAATTCCACGGCCTTAACGGCGCAAAAACCCGTTTTTAAAACAAAATAATTTTTTTTAAACTAAAAAACAAAAAAACCCAAAGATCCCTTTTAAAACCGGGTGACAAATATCCAAATTTAAAACCCCTGAATCAGGAGGAAAAAGCCCTCAAAGTGCCAGGTAAATTCTAACAATAATAATGTTAATTAGCCTCTACTAGCAGATGTTAAATAATTTTTTCCCCCAACTCTTTGCAACCCCGGAACTCCTACATAGATGACAGTTTGGCTAAAATTTTACCGCAAAACCTGGTTCTTTTTTATTTAAAAAAATTTGGGGGTGACCCCTTTTGACCCCTTTTAAGATTTTTTTAATCTCCCTTGACTTAGTTTTTTGTACTTTTTGTTTGTACTGTTTATTTTTGTGATGGGGACAAAGTTTATTTGGAATAATAATGGAACCTTTTTCCCCCCTATCATCCCCACAAACCCGGGCCCCCGGACTTGTATTCAAGTTTGCAACTCTTGGAATCACAGTTTAAACTTAATCCTCTTCCCCCCTTTGTCTCTAAACCAAAGGATGCTTTTTCCAAACAGGGGGAAAGCGTTTTCTGGCTGTCCTTTTCCTGGACACCAAAAAAAAAAAAAAAAACCTCACAGTTTGAAAATTTTAACCCTTGGGCTCCCTTTGATAGTTAAAATATTCCAAAATTTTCCATCGATTCCCCTAATTCCCAAAACCTAATCATCATCCCCCGGGTTTTTGGGGCTCCTAAAACCCTCTAATTTCTTTTTTCAGAGCCAAACGGGGGGAAAAAGGCCACCAAGCTTCGTTTCAATTTTAATTAACAAACCCCTCTGGTGCAAAGTGTGATAATCGGGATAAAAATGCTGCTTTAAATTAAACCTGAAAAAAAACTTTTTCTTTTCATGGGTAAAAAAAGAAAACTAAATACATTTTCAAAAGGAAACCCTGGCCTGAATAAAAAAAGGGGTCAATTTCAAATCATGAGGTTTTTTAAAAATAAAACTCACACGGTGGTTCTCAAACTCGCTGGCCCGCTGGGAAAAATAAAAAGGGACTCAAAGTCATGTAAAAAAAAGAAAATAAAATTAAAAAATTAAAAATTACATCTTTTAACCCAAAACAAATTAAACCCCTTATTTTGAAAAAAAAATAAAAGGGGTAGATAAATGTCGATAAGGTTAAGTAGGTTTTAAAAAATATGCAAATAAAAGTAGAATAAAATCAGATTTTTCATGATTGTCATTTTTGGGTACGAAAATTATTTTTTTCATAAGCCCAGTGTTTAATTAAAATTACCTGAATTTTGATAATTGTTTGGAAAAGGGAAATTTTTTCTAAATTTTTAGCTCCAAAGGGGTGAGCTGTTACCTTTTGGGTCACTAACGAGTAAAAATGCTATTTTAAAAAAATGATTTTTGTTCAAGGGAAACCCCCGGGTGTCGAAGGCTCTTCACATCCCGCTCTATTAAAAAAAGCCATCGATAACCTCCCGGCTCTAAGAGCTATGAAAGAATTTTTTAGAGACAAAATTTAAATGTAATAAAGGAAAAAAATTGTTAAAACAGGATGCCTTTATTTAAATCCCTCAAAACGTCAAAAGGAAAAATCTTGACTTTTGGCTGATACCTGGAAAAAAAACGAAAAAAGCAAAACCCGGTTGGGTTTGGGGTTCCACTTTATTTTGTTTATGGGAAATCTTTTTGACCTTAAAGTTTTTTTCTTCCCGTTTGGATCTCTTTAATTTCCAAGTTCAGGAATTGGGGAAATGATGAACTATTTTGTGAAATTTTTTGGTTTACAGAAAAAAATACAGTATAAAGGGGAAAAGGGCACCCTGGACCCTCCATGACAAAACAAAAATCATAATTGGGCTTTTCTGTTTTTTAAAATAGTAAAAAAATTTTAATTATCCCTTTTAAAAAATAATTTTAGTTTAAAGGGAAAGAAAATATCAAAATTTTTTGCTAGTGTGGGGGAGTGCTTTTAAATCACATAGGCCTACAAAACTGGGATGGTTGTAACATGCTTTCTTATAAATCTCTTTTAAAGAAGTGTGGATATTTCAGGTTTTTATTTGCCAAAACCCTATGTTATAGAAATGAGCTAAACAAAAAAAGAAAAATCATCATAAAAACGGCCATTTTTTTTAAATAGTTTTAAAAGGGTTGGGGGATAAATAGAATACAGGGAGTGCCCATTCCCAAAAAACATGGGTTCCAAGCGGCTTCCAGCATTTTGCTACGGAAAGTGGGATAAACAAAGAAAATTTTTATTTGAGCCCGGGGGGACTTGGCCCCCTGCAAAAATAAAACTTCTCCTCTTTCGAAACCCTTATCTTTTGAAAAAAAAAAAGGATAAAGAAAAAATTTCCACGAAAAATGTCCCGTAAAAATTTTTTTAAAATCTAAAGGCGTAAATAAAACAGACTCAGTCTCGGGGGACACATTTCTGTTAAAAATTCATTTGCGAAATGTGCCAAAATTCCCTTTTGTCTATTAACATTGCTTCAAAATTTAAAATTCTAGGTCCTGTTCATCCAAATCTGTCTGCCCTTTTTTGGGTTTATAAAGT
>NW_024382468.1:0-1056 GCF_016835505.1 Polypterus senegalus
TATTTCCAAGACATACTCTACATCAAATTTCTTATCCGTATTCAAAGTGAGTACATTTTGTGAAGCTACATGTGTTTATTAAATCATTGTTGTAATGGCAAGCACCAAAAAAGAAGACATTATATTTATATAGCTGTTTCTCATTAATAGAAGCATCTTACATAGGAAGTGGGGAGCCACTTCAACCATCACCAATGTTCAGCATCCACCTTTTGAGCTAGTACATTTACCACAAGTTAGCTGTTAGGTGGTGAAGAGATGAGCGAGAAAATTTGAGACATGGTATAATTACAAGGCCAGAATGAGTGGGCAGTGGTGGGCTATTTAGCTTAGACTTCAGGATACATCTTGTGTTCTGCCCCACATCTTGTTAGTTGAGACTGTTATTTGTTGAACTGTGCTCCCCCTTCATCTTGTCATTTATTAACACACCAGTCAGTCATGTCCAACACTCACAATGGTAAAATAAAAGTCTATGAAACTCGCATAATGCGCGTAGGTTCCATAATAAACATTTGAATACAATACACCCTATGTCTCTCACGTAGGCACCCCTTTATCTCTTGTTTCAGTCACATTCAAAACGTATCCTTAGGGTATATAAACCCCTGGGTCAGGTTAGTTGTGGTATGCAGCAATTTGAACTTCTGTCTACGTGCTTCTCTTTGTCTTGATCCATCCGTGGAAATCAATCGCCTTGTAAGTGTCTTTTAAAGCTTTATTGTTTAATGTACACTGTCTGCTATGTATTGCTTTGTAAATCATTCTTTATTGTGTTTGATTGTACACATTTAAATGCCTGTATGTTTCTTTTGTATATATTTCAGTTTACAATGAAGTACGTCCAGTAAAAGCCTTCAAGATAGCTCGCTCACCCCTTGTCGTTTTTTATAGTATGTGGATGTGCTGAGTTATTTAAGCTCTCTGCGGCCGCATTGCACAAGACAGTGCGGAGTGAGGCAGAACATTTTACTTTTTACAAAGGATGCCCAGAAATCTATTATGACCACAGAGAGTCACGACCTCGGCATTATGGTTCATCTAAAGGATGTCAAC
>NW_024382469.1:0-7780 GCF_016835505.1 Polypterus senegalus
ACCAAGGGGTCCGGTACCCCATACTCTCAGAGTACCCCTCACAGGATTCCCAGAGGGACACAGTCAAACTCCTTTTCCAAGTCCACAAAACACGTGTAGACTGGTTGGGCAAACTCCCATGCACCCTCCAGGATTCTGCTAAGGGTATAGAGCTGTTCCACGGCCAGGACAAAAACCACACTATTCCTCCTCAATCCGAGGTTCGACTATCTGACGGACCCTCCTCTCCAGGACTCCCCGAATAGACTCTTCCAGGGAGGCTGAGGAGTGTGATCCCTCTGTAGTTTTAACACACCCTCCGGGGACCACCACCCTGGTCTGCCAATCCAGAGGCACTTTCCTCGATGTCCATGCGATGTTGCAGGCACGTGTCAACCAAGACAGTCCTACAACATACAGAGCCTTGAGGAACTCCGGGGGTATCTCATCCCACCCCGGGGCTGCCACCAAGGAGTTTTTTTGACCACCTCGGTGACTTCAGTCCCAGAGATGGGAGAGCCCACCTCCGAGTCCCCGGGCTCTGCTTCCTCATTGGAAGGCATGCTAGTGGGATTGAGGAGGTTCTTCGAAGCACTCCCTCCACCCACCCACAGCGCCCCGGTCGAGGTCAGCAGCGCACCATCCCCACCATATACGGTGTTGACACTGCACTGCTTCCCCCTCCTGAGACGCCGGATGGTGGACCACAATCTCCCCGAAGCCATCCGAAAGTCTTTCACCATGGTCTCTCCAAACTCCTCCCACGCCCCGTGTTTTGCTCCACCGCCGTGATTCCACTTGGCCTGCTGGTGCCTGTTCAGTGCCTCCAGAGTCCCACAGAACAAAAAGGTCCTGTAGGGACTCCTTCTTCAACTTGACGGGCATCCCTTTCCGGCGGTGTCCACCAACGTAGTGCTGTGTATACCGGTTACCCCCATACCGAAAACGTTTTTTATTTTTTTTATATGGATTTTTCTTATACCGCAACACCGGTTTAAATTGCCTAAATGACTTTCGGAACGTGGCGCAGCGGTGAAACTGTTCAAGTGGGGACCTTTTTCACTGCTACACCGCTAAACACAGGATTTGTTGCATCAGGGGCTTTTTTTCACTGCTACACCACCAAATAGTGGACGGTAGCATAGTATGCCACGCAGTGAAAATGGACAGAGAGCATTCTGAAACTGAACTTTAACTAAAGTTAAACATAATGAACAGAAGAACTGTTGCCGAAAAAAAGGAGTCCCTTTAGTTTTAAAAGGTCAGATGTGTAAATACTGTTTCTTGTACTACTGGATAATACTGCAAGCCAAGTATTTGTTTTATTTGTTTTCAATACAGTGTAATGTACCTGGGTACTGTGTAATAGTGTGACGACATGTTGACTTTATTCTCGTAATTTGTCATTAAAGTAGACCATCGTAAAATAAACTTCATCGTGAAAAGAATATTTAATTTACTAGATTTTCTCAAACCCTCATCATAAGTTATATAGCACATTAAATGCTTTGGGTGTAAGTGATTCTTAAACTGACTTCTTCTTGCACTAAGAGGAGGCGATGACAGCGATTGCCGCACAGAATCCATTCACTTCATGATCTTCCTGCTCTCTGAACATTTACGAATGCTAAGATAAATACTTAATATAATTTTATGGTGAAATGCATTAAAGTATGCATTAATCATATAGGGCACGGCGGCGTGCCTGCCTTGCATTGCATGTTTTTCTGGTGGGTTTACTCGGCGTGCTTCAGTTTCCTTTCAAAGTCAGTGTAGGTTGTAGTGGTTTTGTTGTGCTATATTGACTCTGCAAGTGTATGTTTTGTTTGTATTCATCCCGTGATGTGTTGAGGACTCGTTCAGAGATGGGCGCAACTCTGAATAGATGGCATAATTAAACATGCATAACGAAGATATTTTTAAAGCTCTGAATACTCTGTGGGCTAAGTTTGTAACTAGTTTTAATTTCACAAAGACGTTTATCGTGGTGGTGATTGGCTATGTGGTGAAAGAAAAAGGAAGGAAGGAAAAGGAACTGGGGTTTTGGTACGTCAGATAGAGACAGCATGTATGCAATGAAGAGAGCCCGCTGAGAAGAACATGCATTGAATTCTGTGTTTGTGTCTCTGACCACAGCAGATCAGAAACTCAACATTTGCACAATATTTAAGTTAAACCTGTGCGATAGCTATTCATACATGCAGTTTTTTGGAGCCTCGTCACACCTGCCGTAAAGTTCTCTACACTGAACATACACCTGGGGACCCGTTACTGCGAGGGAGCAGCACTACCGCCTCACTACCGTGCATGTGTAATACCTGCTTTAATGTATTTCATCATGAAAATGATATCAAGTATTTATCTTAGCATTCTAAATTTTCAGAAAGCAGGAATATCATGAAGTGAATGGATTCTGTATGGTGATTGCTGTCTTCGCTTTGTGCGGAGCAAGTCAGTTTAAGCGTAGTGATTAACCACTGGGTCGGGAAACATAACACAAAGCATTTAATGTGCTGCATTAGTTTATGACGGGTAAATTAAGTAATTGATTAAACATTGATTTTAGGAAGATGTTTAGTTTACGACATTCTACTTTAATTATGAAGTAAACTATGAGAACAAAGTGGAAATGTCGACTTTGTTCTCGACATATAGTTTGTTTTTTTTTCTTCCCAGTATAGCTTAGCTTGATGCAAGGTCCATATTAATGCAGTTTGCCTAATTGATGGTTCAGTTGGTAAAGATGTCATCACCAAGTTGCACTTGTTTTAATTTATTTTGGTGAATACTGTGTAATGCATCTGGGCTTGAAGTCTTGAAGTAATTGTGCAACTATCAGTAATAATACTATTATTTTATTGTTATTATTTATTAGTTTAAATATTATGCAGTTTAATGATGATAAACTTGTTTAAAAGTCACATTATAATGTCAGTGGACAGAGAATGTTAACATTAACAGAAAGTGTAGTTGGTTTACAAAAAATATTTACTATTTATTCCTTTTCTAAGACATATTTGGTGTAATACAATTTTTGACAAGCACTTCTGGATATTTTATGAAGTCTAAATGCCTCTTTGATTGACAATATGTTGTCAAAATTATAGTTTGTTTTTGCAAAATTTGTTCAATAAAAAGGTTCCATATTTTGACTGCATCTGTCATGCAATGTGATACCTTCTCTCCATTAGTGCCACCCCCTTGAAAACTATCACTTTATGGGGCAATGCAAAACTGTATTAATACTTGTGTGCACATTAAAATGTTTTTCTACAACGTACAATACTCTTCACAGTGGAATAGGTTATTCTTAGCCAGTCTATTGCAGTGGAAAATATGGTTAACATCCACTCATGCATGGGAAAAAAATACTGTTGAATACCGTGAAACCGGGATAATTTAGAAAAATACCGTGATATAGAATTTTGGTCATAGCGCCCACCCCTAACCAATGGGTTCGGGGTTGCCGCCAACAAGCACCGACCACCTTACGGCACAGCTCCGGTCAGCCACCTCCTCAATAGAGGCACGGAACATGGCCCATTCAGACTCCATGTCCCCCACCTCCCTCGGGACGTGGTCAAAGTTCTGCCGGAGGTGGGAGTTGAAGCTTCTTCTGACAGGAGACTCTGCCAGACGTTCCCAGTAGACCCTCACAACACGTTTGGGCCTACCAGGCCTGACAGGCAAGAATATAAACTAAATGTATATCAATGTAAATATAAATGTTTAAAGTGAAATTGAAAATATGCATTAATACACTTTTTAGTATTGGTAAAAGTAAATCTGTTTTTGTTTAAGTGAGATAGAAGAGTTTGACATTCTGCACTTGTGCTTCAACTGTTGCAATACAAGGTCGGCATCACGAAGGCATCTCAACTTGGAATTCCATCTCAGCCGCTCCGCCAATAAAAGTGTCACTTGCTTTATTGGTCTTTGGTGTTTTTATTTCTGAGTGCTAAACTGACTGTGCATAATAGAGTTGTGTACATTTGATTTAACTATTGATATAAATAATAAAGGACACTTTGTTGATTAAGTTCTGTATACAGATAGTCCAGCAGGTTACTGGACTTTCGACCTATGACATACATCAACAACATTTATTTATATAGCACATTTTCATACAAAAAAAATGTAGCTCAAAGTGCTTTACAAAATGAAGAATAGAAAAATAGAAGACACAATAAAAAATAAACATAAGTCAACATTAATTAACATAGAATAATTAAGTTCCGATGGCCAGGGTGGACAGAAAAAAAAAAAAAAACTCCGAGGCTGAGAAAAAATAAAATCTGTAGAGATTCCAGACCAAGAGACCGCCTGACCAGTCCCTCTGGGCAATCTACCTAACATAAGTCAAACAGTCCTCTTTGTATGTAGGGTTTTCATGGAAGGACCTGATGATGATGGTCACGTAGACTTCTGGCTTTCAGTCCATCAATGCTGGTGCATCAGGATGCTTTGAGTAGGTGGTGGTGCGCGCCACCACAAAGAAATAGAAAAGAAACCAAGAGAGAGTAGGGGTCAGTACGATTTTGGAGCCACTATGAATAGTTATTATGATGAATTGAACATACAGAGTATCAGGATTAAATTAAAGTGAAGTTATAGAAAGGCCATGTTAAAGTAATGTGTTTTCAGCAGTGTTTTAAACTGCTCTACTGTATCAGCCTGGTGAATTCCTATTGGCAGGCTATTCCAGAATTTAGGTGCATAGCAGCAGAAGGCCGCCTCTTTTAAGTTTAGCTTTTGGAATTCTAAGGAGACACTCATTTGAGGATCTGAGGTTACGATTTGGAATATAACGTGTCAGACATTCCGATATATAAGATGGAGCTGAGATTATTTAAGGCTTTATATACCATAAGCAGTATTTTAAAGTCAATCCTGAATGACACAGGTGACCAGTGTAGTGACATCAAAACTGGAGAAATGTGTTCGGATTTTCTTTTCCCAGTTAGGATTCTAGCAGCTGCATTCTGCACTCGTTGCAAGTGATTGATGTCTTTCTTGGGTAGTCCTGAGAGGAGTGTGTTACAGTAATCTAGTCGACTGAAAACAAAAGAGTGAATTAATTTCTCAGCATCTTTCAATGATATAAGAGGTCTAACTTTTGCTATGGATATGAACGAGGCTGCAGCTGTGACGCTTCGTCATCTTCGTCCTGGGGATGCTGCAAGCTGAGGCTGGAGGGGGCGATTTCTCTGCTTGTGCAGTGTAGTGTCCATCTGGCAGCTCACGCCACGAAATGGTGACCCATGGTCCTTAGTCACTGGGGCCACAGCTATCGCTCATGTGCAGGACGATGGTTTGCTGCCCACCCACTACGCCGCCACAGTTACTGCTCCTGGCTGGATGGAGCGGAGGGGGCGTTCACTGCCGCCCAGCACACACGGCTGGTAATACCTAGCGCTGACCCGGTTGTGGCTGAACGGAGGCCATTGAGGGTGAACGGGGTGGCGGGGGTAGCATTGTAGTGTGCCTCGGATGACTGCCTATTGAATTGGGGTTGGGCGATTCACTACCCGCCTTTGGCCGCACTGTTGCTTCTCAGTGGCGGACACTGCAGGCAGCATACTGTAGTGAAGGTGACTGTGTGGTGGGCGAGTGATGATTCTCCCACCCCCACGCCGCTCCCAGTCATTCTCAGTAGTAAGCCTGCTTGTACTGTTAAGCACATAGCAGGAAGTTGTCTCTCGTCAGTACATCAGACGTGTTGACGACGGGTGCCTTCCTGCTGTGATAGCGTGGACAGTGCTGTGCAGAAGAGCTCATCTTAACCTTTTGTCTTCACCCTTCAAGAACGTCTCTTTAACACAAATCTGATGCAACTGCTGATGATACAGTAAAGAAGAGAAAAACCATCATCACCATTGAAAATATGTAGGAATAATAAAAGGTCAGAGAGGTGAAACTCCACCATTCTTTGGCAGAGCACTTGGTTACAGTCGGTCAACAATAGCATTTATTAAAATAATGTACCTGTTCTGACTTGCATACAAATTCAACTTAAGTACAAACCCACAGTCCCTATCTCAACGTGAACCTCTGGACTGCCTGTATTTTAAATCGCTCTGTGTGTTTGTTTTTGGCCAATTAATGTCATTTGCATTTTTTCTTTAATTTTTATAACTGCATTGTACAGTTTTATTCCTTTTTTTGTACATTACAAGTGAACATGTCTATCCACATTACATTGTTCTTTTATTTATATACTGTATAAAATACAGAAGTGGGCACACTGTAGTTTTAATGCTTCAGTATATTCCCCAGTCAGTCTGTTTGTTAAATTTAATCTTCTTTGTACATTCTTTCTTTCTGTCAATTCAACTGACCCATCATTATTGTTAATTGTAACTATTTCTTGAAATGGTTGGTTAAACAATTTCTACTGAATGCTTTTTAATAAAATCTCATTTTGTTAGTGACAATTCTGAATGTTTTAATTTGTGCTGGCCCAGTCACCTTGCGTATTAACACAACTAGAACTGATAGATTTGAGCAGAGCCTCTACATAGTCTACAGATGGTGGACTTTGCTGGACTCGCTGGTGAAACTGAGCATCCAACAAGATTTTGCTGTTCACTCACAAACATAGTCTACAACAATAAAATGTGCCTTTTTTAGCTAGAAATGCACTTTTACATATAGGAACAAAATTTAAGGTTGCTCCTGTTCGGGGTTGCCACAGTCAATCATCATCTTCCATATCTTTCTGTCCTCTGCCTGTCACACCATCACCTGAATGTCTTCTCTCACCTCATCCATAAACCTTCTCTTAGGCCGCCTCTCGCCTGCCAGCTCTATCTTTAACATCCTTCTCCCAATATACCCCTCATCTCTCCTCTGCACACATCCAAACCAATGCAATCTCTCCTTTGTCCCCACCCTTTGTCTTCCAACCTCTGCTGACCCTCCTGTTCTCATTTCTAATCTGTCTGTCCATCCTCGTCACACCCAATGCACATCTGAACATCTTGAACTTCTGCCACTTACAGCTCTGTCTCCTTGATTGTATACAGATGATACATGGAGAGTGAAAACTTTTGAAGCTCAGTATTCTAAAACCCAGGACTCGGAGCTAGAACCTTGTTGTTCTCGGTAGAGAATCCATTCCCAGATGGGTTTATCCATTCCAGGGAATCCCACATGTTATTCCCGGGAATACTGGGGATGACACAGTGCATGGGCATCTCACATGTGAACGGTTTTAGAATGACTGACAGTTATTTTAATAAAACCACTGCAATATTTTAATGCAGATAAAAGACTAACCTTATCTACAAGCAATTCATGCTGTCTTATAAGTACATGTATCTAGTTCAGGGTGCCCCATGCATCGATTGGATCGACGGTAGATCTCAAGGTAGTGCAGGTAGGTCGTTGGATTCAAAACGTTAGTCTATCATATATCCTCCCTATGGTATTTGCCACTTGATTGACATACAGGGTGGCCAGTCTGAGATCTTTTTCTTTTAATACACTGGTCATCCTGCACACACGCGATCAAACGCAAAACTCTGGCTGTGATCTAGTTAGCCTTCCAATTTATCGACTAAAGAAGGGATTTATAAAAAAAATTTGTTTGGGGAGGGTATGGGCTGGATGTGGAATTTGTTTCTCTCACAATGTCACAATCAGTGCGTTTGTCTGATCTGTCAATCTATCATTGCTATTCCAAAGAAGGAAAATGTGGAAAGGCACTTTCAAACTGTTCATAAAACTACAAACTGAATTCTTCGCATAAGAAAGGAGGCAATGGCAGTTAATCGAACGAAACTGTCATTTTGGAGCTTGG
>NW_024382470.1:0-4494 GCF_016835505.1 Polypterus senegalus
TTTGGTGAAAAATTGGGGGGCCCCCCAAAACATATGTCCCGGGGAGGTGCCCAAATTGGTTTAAAAAAAACCCCAGGGGGGGGTTTGGTGGGGGGTCCAGTAAGGTATAAATTCCTTCATCCTCCGGAACTGCCTGCAACTCCCCCAACATGGGGGCCCAAAAGGGGGGGGGGCCCAGGACCCACTGAAAGCAGGGTGACAATGGGTCGGGGGATTTCACCCTAAACCCTAATGGCAGCCAAGGTGCCTTTGTCCCTTTGGCGGTCTGTGTGACCCTCCTGGATATGCCCCCCAGAAATCATTAACTCACCCCCAAAACTGCTCATGCTGAATGTTTACACAGCATAATGTTCTCCATGCTTCCCCAGACCCTTTCACTTCTGTCACATGCTAGGGTAACGCTCTCATCTGTAAAAGCACAGGGCACCAGTGGTGCATCTGCCAATTCTTTTTTTATGGCGAATCCCAATGGGCTCATGCTGCTGGGCGTGAGCCCCAGGGCCTGGGGACAGGGGGCCCTTGGGTCCTTTGAAGTCTTTCTGGTTGTTTGGTCAGAGACTTTCCCCTAATGGCCTGCTGGGGTCTTTTTGTGGGGCTCTGGCAGTGTATCCTGTTCCCCGCCCAAAGGCGGGCCGTTCTGAGGGGTTATGGACTTCTTGGCCCTCTCAGCTCTCCTGGTAACTGCTTGTCCCCAGAATCTCCCCCATGCCCTTGAGACGGGCGGGGCACAGCAAACCTTTCAAACGTATTGGGGGCCATCCTGGAAAGTTGCCCCTGTCCTCGAGGGCCCAGGTTGCCTTGCTACCATGTGACACTGACTGTCCAAATCAAAACTAGTGAAAAAACAGTCAGAAAGATGGGGGGAAAAAATGTCAGTGCCTCCACTTGTTAAACCATTCCTTTTTTTGGGGGGTCATCTCTTTTGTTCCCCTCTGTCATCTTTTTTAAATTTTCAAACCCCCAGCAGCTAAAACATTAACCCCCCTCTGCTTTACGACCAGATTAATCTCCATAAATTTCATTGACTTTTTTTCTTGATTAAAAGTTTCTTTAATTTTTTGGGCATAAAATGAAATTAGATATTTTATATTCTTATTTTCGCTAAAAAATGGAACATCCATTAGAACATCGATCAATATAAGTTGGTTTCCCACAAAAACGACGGGAAGCGGAAAAAAAAAGGGATGCAAGTCTTTTTGGGGAAAAAAAATTTTTCTGCTGGGGGGCTAAATTGTGGCCCCCAAAAATGAGTAAATGAAGTGTGGCGGCTGCCCTTTTTTTCAAAACAATTTCTCTCTCAAAATGCTTTTTTGTACTTGTGTGGCCCCCTGGTTTTATGCATGCGCAGCGTGGGGCATGCTCCCTTTAAGCGGATGGTGTCTTGGGCATTTTCCCCCCAGATCTGGGGGGCATCCCCGGCTGTTGCGTTTAGGGGGCAACCTGGGGCGACTAATGGTGAAACATAAAGTCCCACAGATGTTCTATTGGGTTTTTAAATCAGGGGGTCTGAAGGCCATTTAATTGTTTCAATTCCTTATCCTCATTCCATCTCTTGCCACATGGACCGGGTTTTGGGGGCATTGGGAAACCAGGACCCCCACCAGGAAAGGGGCTGACAATGGGTCCAAAAATTTCATCCTGATACCTAATGCGTCAAGGTGTCTTTGTCTGCTTGTAAATTATGGTCCCTCCATGGATATTTCCCCGCCATCACTGACCCCCCACCAAACTTGTAATGCTGAATGATGTACAGAAAAATAACATTCTCCTTCTCAGACCCCGGGGTCTTTACCAGTTTTCCCTGAATTCTCTCATCTGTGAAAAAAGGGGGGGCCCTTGGTGTGGTTTTGGTATTCTATGGGAAATGCCGCCCCGGCTCCCTCCTGGGTTGTAGCGGGCCCCTGGGGGGTTGGGCCCCCCCCCCCTAAAGTCTGCGTTTTTTGTAGAGACTTAAAAAGGGTTGGGGCTTTTTAAGTTAAACCATTTTTGTTTTAAAAGGGAAAAACCAGCCCTGCTGTGGGTTGGGCCCTTCAGGGTTTCACTCTTCTAGACTAACTGCCTGTCCCCTAGAATCTTTTCCCAGCCCTTGAGACAGTGCTGGGGACCTAAAACCTTTTAAATGACACCATTGATGGCCACCCTGGAAAGTTGTATTTCCTGTGAAACCTCTGTGGGGTCGGGTTTTTAAGCCTTGCTACCAGTAGTTACACAAAATCAGGAAATCAAAATGTGAAAAAAAATAAAAAAAGTGGGGGGGGAAAAATGTCATGGCCTCCACCTTTTTCCCATTCCTGTTTTGGGGTCATCTCATTTGCCCCCTCTGTGCATCTTTGTTAATTTCATTAACACCACAGCAGCTAAAACAGTTAAAAACCCCCCTCTATCTTAACCAGATTAATACCCCAAGTTTTATTGATTTTTTGCTATACTCTTTTAAAAAGTTTTAAATTTTTTTTTGACGTTAATATATATATATATATAAAATTTGGCCGGAAGCGGGCGGCGGGCTTTGTTATTTGGAGCCCCCAGGACGCTCGTCCTCCCCAGGCGTGGCACCGCATGGCGGACAGTGATTCCCCACCACCCGCGGGGTCCATGGGGTGGGTCCCCCCAGCCCCGGTTTGGTTGGCGCTGGGGAACTGTTTGGCTTGCAGCCTGCTGCTTGATTTGCCCCACGGAAGGTCAAACCCCCGGAACTCTTCCCCGGGTGGGGTAAAAGGGGGACCACCTCCTGAGGCCAAATCGGGAGGAAGGGGAGGGTTTCCGGGAGGTAGTGGGGCGGGAAAAGGTGGGTTTGTGTTGGTTTTTTCGAAACTGTTGGGGGTGGGACCCGGGGAACGTGCCCCGATAAAAGGGAACAAAAAAAAGCTGTGAGTGTGAACCCCG
This sequence comes from Polypterus senegalus, assembly GCF_016835505.1. Classification (NCBI taxonomy): domain Eukaryota; kingdom Metazoa; phylum Chordata; class Cladistia; order Polypteriformes; family Polypteridae; genus Polypterus; species Polypterus senegalus. The sequence goes on from NW_024382470.1 coordinate 2,887, forward strand.
TGCCCCCGTTTTTTGCGGGTGGGCTATGGGGCCTTTTCACTTTTTATATTAATATGAAAAGAAAAGAAAAAAATAGATATAGATATGAAAAAAAAAAAATAAATATATATATATATAAAATTTTATATATATATATATATATATATATATATATAACGGTTAAAAATTGGGGCACTATACAAATTGTGAATAAAAACTGAATGCAATATTGGAGGGGCCCAAACCAATATTTTTTTTTAGAATAGAACATAAATCCAGGGAAAAAAAGTTTAAACTGAAAATGTTACATTTTTAAGGAAAAATATTTGATTCAGAATGTCATGGTTAAAAAAAACCCAAAAAAAATTGGGGAAAACCATTTTTTACCACTGTGTGGGACCCCCTTCTTACAACACTCAACACCGGGGGCGGGGACCGTTTTCAAGTTTTGAAATAGGAATGCTCTCCCCTTTTTTGTCTAATACAGGCCTCTAACTGTTCTGTCTTGGGCCTTCTTTTGCACCTTCCTCTTTTTATGCCCCAAAAGTTCTTTATAGGTGAAGATCTGGACTGCAGACTGGGCCCTTTCAGTGCCGGATCCTTCTCCCTCCAGCCATGATTTGTGATTATCAGAATGTGGTCTGCATTATCTTTTTTGAAAAATCAGGTCTTCCTTGAAAGAGATGGCGTCTGGATGGGGCATATGTTGTTCTAGAACTTAAAATTTAATTTTTTTTATTTATGGTGCCTTTCCAGATAGCAAAAATCCCCCACAAGCCCTTTTTGAAACCCCCTACCATCAGAGATGCAGGGTTCTGAACTGTCCTTGATAACAACTTGTGTTGTCCTTTTCCCCTTTGTCCCGGGTGACATGGGGTCCCAGATTTCCAAAAAGAACTTATTGACTCGTCTGACCCCAGAACAGTCTTCCATTTGCCACCTCCATTTTTAAAAAATCCCCGGCCCGTGACAGCGCCTAGGGTTTTGATCTTGCTTAGAAAGGGTTTTCTTTCCTGTGAGTTTTATGGGGCGGTGACGGTGGTTTGTTCACTGGGAAAGGTTTCTGGAAGTATTCCCGGCCCATTCTGTGATTTCCTTACAGTAGCATTCCTGTTTGTGGTGCAGTGTGGGTTTTAAAGGGCCCCGGGGATCACAGGCATCCCCGTATGGTTTACCCTTGACCCTTCCCAGGGTTTTTCCAGATTCTCAATCTTCAGATGATGTTATCAGTTGATGATGATAGATGCAAAGTCTTTCAATTTTTTTAATGGTAACACCTTTGGATTTGCTCCACTATCTTTCTCACTTGTGGGTTTGGGGATCCCCTACCCCCCTTGGCCCGAGAAAACCCGCCACTCTAAAAACTCTTTTTATACCTAGTATTTTCCAATTGACCTAATTAGTGTTTTTTGGTCTTCCCGCTCCCGTTATCTCAAATTTCCTTTTTCCAGCCTCTTATTGCTACTTGTCCCCTTTTTGGTATTTGTTGCCCGTGAAATTTTTGAATCAACATATTTTCTTTAAAATGATACATTTTCGGGTTTCTTTGATCTGTCATCGTTCTTTACAAATAAAATATTAAATTTCCATCTCCCCATCATTGCATTCAGTTTTTTTTTCCAAAATTTT
>NW_024382471.1:0-14705 GCF_016835505.1 Polypterus senegalus
TTCACATGTTAAAATAATAAATTAAAAAAATGTTTTAATTTCACAAAGCAGTTTTATCCATTGTCATTTTGTGATTATTTGTCTCTTTATCTCTGGTCATTTGTTTTCCAGCATTTTTAAAATGTTTTCAAATTTTCTCATTACAAAATGTCATCTTCACAGTTCCATTCTCTCTTTTTTTTATTTCAGTTGAACTTAAGTTTTCAACCTACAGCCTCCTGAACCTCAGAGCAGAGAGGAGTTTTACAAAGTGAGTCTGTACTTTGATTAATGGGTCATCACAATAGAAATCATTTCTCTTTAATATCTCAGTCAAAGCGTATGATATGAAAGTGTAACCAACAGAGCGTGTGGTGTAAATTTGTTGTGACTGATAGACTGAAAGTGATGGGGTCCTGTGACAGCTGATAATGGGAAAAGAGATTCAGGACTGTGATGTACCAAAGCAGTCTGTTTGACCTGAATCAATCAATCTTAAGTGTTAATTGAATTCACAGGAAGTTAAAACACAAAACAGCAAATGAAATCCTACCCACTTCAGAGTCCTACATCCATTTTTTTCTCATCTCTTTAGTGAATGAACAAGACCAGTTAAACCAACTGAGACATTACTTGTGTGATTTTCAGCTCTACTAGAAATGCATTGTTGTTTATGTTTTTCTTTTGGCCGCTTTTAATGTAATACTTTTACTGCACTTTTATTTTCTAGTTTCTCCATACCATGTTTTCTATTTTGCTTGTTCACCTTTAAAAATATCAATGACTAGCAAAATACCAGCATGGCGATATGTGTTAAAGAAGCAATGAAAAGAAAAGGAAACATTTTGAAAATAGCGTAACATGATTGTCAATGTAATTGTTTTGTCACTGTTGTGGTGATAGTGTTGTTGTCATATATATATATATATATTTACACACACACACATAAACATATATATATACATATCTATACATATACACATATATACATACATATATATATCTACATATATACACATACTATACATACACACATACATACATACACACATATATAAACATATATATACATATACATACATATCTACATATATACACACACAGCTATTTAGTATTCAATTAGTCAATAACTAGCTTGTTAAAACGGATGACTCCAGCTCTTACGTCAAGTCTAAGTGGATATTATGAACTATCAGTATTTGTTCAAGTTCTATTTAAATTTTAAATAGAAGGAATTTTTATTTAGTCGACAGAAATATCTTTGGTAGGAATGGTAAAACAGACAGGAATATTATTCCTGAATAAATCAACTCAAACCTTAAACAACTTATAATTTTGCTCTCCATAAAAATATATCCTGTCAAAATTATACAAATTCAAATATGAACATGCTCAACAAAACCTGGAAATAAAATAAAATGTGTTCCTTTCAGCAATAACAAATCAAATCATTCAGTTGTCTTTGCTCATATGTCATTTTAGAGCTGGGCCTGGCATCTTTTTAGCCACAGGTTCGTTTCTGTTTGGTGTGAGGTTCTGTGTTGTGGAGATTCTCAGGATGGATTGCAGGTTGCTCATCAGTGAGGCGACTCCTGTGTGCTGTTTTGTTAGTCTTTATCACTGAGGAAGAGCTTCTCACACAGATATGTGCTACAAACATGCACAAGCTTCGAGCGCATGTAGACTGACTTTTTTGTTCTTCAAAGTCACCAAGCGCCCGTGCAAACTCAGTGCGCTCAGTTTGATCAGCAAAGTGCGATTTGGGAACACCGTAGTGCGACTTGGTTTAACATTACTTGGCAACAGGGAAAGTGGGGCAAGGTGCACTGGTGCATTTGTGTCTCCCATAAAAGTAGCTTCACTTGAAATCACTTTGTGATTGTCGCGGTAAAAGCGTCGCTGAAGTGTCAGATTCTTATTTAATTCTTCCTTTCTGTATCTTCTGCATTGCATTCAGGTTACCCTGATGTTTTTGTCTCATAATTCGTCTTAGATTAAATTCTGTAATTACAGCCACATTAGATCCACAAATGAGACACACGGGTTCAGTAAAGCATATACTCAGCCTCCCATGCGGTTTTAAAGGCTCTATTTCAGAATCAGCTTTTCTCTCCAGCATTGTGTGAGCTAGCTTCGAAATAACTTGCAGCATCATAAGCTAGGACTTGATTAGCGGTAAGTGTTGGCAAGGCAGCTGAAGCCTGACATTATGGGATCTGTAGTTTATTGTGTTTTCCAGCCTTCATATACCGGGCCATTAATAACAATAATACAGTATATAAAATGATCTACGGGCGGATATAATTACCACATGGCCACATCCTTGAGTTTGACACATATAGACTAAATAGAACTTGAAAGATATATTTTTGAAATGTGATCGCGCAATTCAGATAGAGTTGGCCTTTTCGGCCTGCATCCTCCCTCGCTCTTACTTTTAGTCATCTAATGAATACACTGAGTATGGCTTTACCAAAACAATCATTGATGGCAATAAAGTATCCATTATTGAGTATGTAGATGCGTATAATATTATATATACATATATATATACCGCTACATGAGTGGAAGTAGTGTGTTAAAAAGGTAGAAAGAAAAGGGAACATTTAAAAATAGCGTACTGACTGCAATATCCCAGTATTTGTTTTGTGAGTGTTACTGAGTGTTGCTGTCATAAAGGATTTGATTATCATTATTTCTTTCAATCAGGTTCGTATTTGTAGGATGTGTTGTGTTCAAGTTACATTCCGTGTTTGTAATGTTGTAAAGATGAACAGGTTTCATTCATCGATTGTTTCTTACTGCATCAATAAACAGCTCGTCTTCTTCTTTATCGGACCTGACACACTGCATGCACGGGTTTTTTAACACTGTCTTCCTTTAGCGGGACTTGACTTTTCCACCGTGTGCTTTGTTTCCGAGTAGCTGGATTTATGAATATGCTTGTATGTATGAGGCCTTCATATTTTTGCTGCCTTTTCAATTGTGTAATTGGTTTTGTTCAGCACTCTTTGGAACTGTTCTTTTATCTGTACTCGTCCCGTTCCCGTGAGCATTCGGTGTACATGCATGAAGGTTCCCAACTGTGCTGGTGCCATCTCGTGCTATGTCCATGGCTGTATTTAATGTTACCTTAGTCCTGGCACTTAAAACTTTCTCTAGTTTGCTGATTTTGTGTCAAACACCACCCTGACCATCTCTTTCCTCTCCATAGCACAGTCCTTCACCCTGAATATTTACCCGTGGCAGTTTGTATTGGATTGCCGGCGGGGTGCCTATATGGCAGGCACAAATTAAAAACCCAAGGGGTAGCCTGTCTATGAACTTAATTTAAAGTGTAGGTTTACTGGTCTTTGTTTCAGTAGCAGAACTCATGAATATGGTTGTATATGTCACTTTTTCGCTTCTTATTTTTAGCTCCCTTTCTCAAATTTATAAAATATGTTTAAGCTTTTGAGGTCTTCCGGGTTTTTCTATGTACCGGATTCACGTGGGGGCGTGATGATGTCACCCGAAACTCCGCCCCCGGCGTTCAAGCTCATCTCCATTACAGTAAATGGAAAAACAGCTTCCAGTTATGACCATTCGTGTAGAATTTCGATATAAAACCCCCAACTTTTGTAAGGAAGCTGTTAAGAATGAACCTCCAAATTTCAGCCTTCCACGCGGGAAGTTGGAGAATTAGTGATGGTGAGTGAGTGAGTGAGTAAGTGAGTGAGTGAGGAGTCAGTGGTGAGTGAGGGGCTTTCCCTTTTTTATTAGTATAGATAATACTGTAATAATTATTGGATTTCATCTAATGAATGAAGCCCAAACTGCTAGAAACACAATTTTCAAAATCCATTACCATTAACATACAGTATTCATATTCTTAAGATAATCAATGGTAAAATAGATCAAAGTGAATTGTGACTATTTTGAAAATAATAGAAATTCCAGTAAGTGTTGTGGTCATGTACGGCACATTGAGTTGACAATTTTAAAAAATGTCAGACATTTTCCTCACTGACTTGTCTATTAAAACTCCGTCCTCCGGTGATTTTATGGAGTTTTCCGTAATTCCTGCATTGAGACTTCTCTCAAATGTATGGCTTGCCTGTTTTCGCCTTTGTTGCCTGTTATCATCTTTTTGTTATTTCTTTTTAAATTTCTCACAGGATTCTGTCCAATCAGATGAGCTCTTTACTACTCGACAGCCATTGGAGTCTCGCCCGGGCAGTTCCTGATTGGTTCTTGTTAATTGTCTTTATGCTCCCGCTAACCCGTTACACACTCCCAGTTTTCCTCACTTGTTTTCTTTTCTCTACTTTCAGACTTCTGTCCCTCACACTGGACATCAACACAGTCCACAGATGGCTCTGTCTGTCTGATAGGAACAAGAGGTGACACACTGACAGGACAAAGACCAAATACCCCAATCATCCTGAGAGGTTTGACTGCTGGCCTCAAGTTCTGTGCAAGAGGCTCGACTGGGACTCACTGTTACTGGGAGGTGGAGTGTACTGGTGAAAGTCTCAGGATAGAGTCACATAAAAAGGAATGAGTAGGAAAGGATATGGTTTGGACTGCTGCCTTGGACACAGGACAAGTCCTGGAGTTTGTTCTGTTCTAATTCCCAGTACTCTGTGTCACATTAACAAAGACACTGTAATCAGGCCCCTACACCCCCAGAATAGGTGTATCTGGACTGGCCTGCCTGGCTCTCTGTCTTTTTATAGCGTCTCACACAAAAGACCCTCCTGCACAGGCTCCAACACCTCCTTCACTGAGCCTCTATCCAGGGTTTTTGCTTGGTTGTGACCCCAGTGTAACAATCTGCCATCTGCAGCAGGAGACAACTGGCAGTACCTCTCCATGGGTCATATGATTTCTCAGTTTAGTGTTAAAATTAATTTCCAGGATGGGTGGGGAGAAGCCCTTATGTGACTGAATTTGGGGAGCAGAATGCAGGGGTGAGTGCGATGTCAGGGTCTCCATTAAAACGGGGTTTGATTTAATTTTGAGTAGCCAATGGGTGTGTGTTCATTGTGAGGTGCAGTGACCCCTCAGATCTATCATAGCAGTCTGACCCAGCAGGAGTCCTCCCGTTACAACTCTTTTTACAAGAAGAGTATTGAACCCTTTGGGAAATTTCCCTTTGGGATTTCTGCATTTTCCTACTAAATGTCATCTAACCTTCAAAGTCCCAATTCTAGACAATCATAATATGGCTAAACTAAAATCACACAAACTGTGCACTTTCCTGTCTTTGTTGGTCCCTGGGTGATCATTCACAGGGCAGACTGGCAAAACTAACCAACAAAATTGTATTTATTTATTTATTTATTTTTATTTAACAACTGTTGATCCTCCTTTATCTACCACAACCTCCACCAAACATTTCATTTTCTTGCTTTCGACCTGCGTAATGTTTGGGATGACTTATATACCATCCCTCCCCACAAACCTGTTTCACTTCCTCAGTTTTTCCTTTGGTTTTCTGCTCTCTTCAGGTCAACTGATCATCTCAGAGGGGTTCGGTCAGGATCCTGACTTTGTCCCAACTTCTTTATCAGCCATTATTTAGTTGATGTACTTGTGTGCTTTGGTGATTGTCTTGCTGCATCACCCAACCTCACTTAGGCGAGGTCATGGACTGCTCCCCTTTCATTTTATTAATATACTTTTGAATTCTTTATTCCTTATTATTTGCATTGTGTCCAGACCATGATTTTGCAAAACAGGCCCAATCCACGATTCTCCTTCTACTTTGTGATGGAGTTGGATGAGGCTTTGGTGTTGGTGTCAGTGCCTTCTTTCACCAAACCTAGATTGTGCATTTGTTCCCAAAAGGTCAACTTTTGTCTCATCTGTCCATTTAACATTGTCCAAGGATCATTGTGAAATATTCAGGTGGTCTGAGCAAACTTAAGATTTGCTGCAATTCTTTTTTTTTACAGCAGTGTTTCCTTTTCCTGGGTTCATCCATTGAACACCATTCTTGTTAGTGAACTTCTGATGGTGGCACTTAAACTAGACTTTCACATTCTGTAGACCTGTCTCTGTTATCCTTGGGTTCTTTTGCACCTCTTTCAGGTTTGCCATTTTGCTGTTGGGTGATTTTACATCATGGACTCTCCTAGAGGTAACTACAGCCCTAATTTCCTCATTTGTGACATTTTATCTTACTGTGGATTGATGAACACCCGGTCTTTAGCAATCTTGTGTAGCTTTTACAACCGTGCATTTCCATACTTGAGTCTTTTAAGGTCCTGTGACATTTGTTTGGATTGAGGTGAGGTTCACACTAATCATTTTAACTTAGAGAGAGCAGAATTGTATTTGCCAGGCTTATAATTTCATCCTCTTTATTGAAACACCTTCCTCCATTTGCGTTAGGAGAGTCACTAACACTGAGGGTCTCTTACCTTGTCCAGCCTGCACTGTCTAATGGCGACTCAATGTCTCAACAAGAACATGGAAAGTAGAACGGTTTGTGTGTTATTAGTTTAGTCAAATTCTGTTTCACTATGAATTGTGACTTAGATGAAGATCAGAGCACATTTTAGTGGAATACAAATCCAGGAAATCCCAAAAGGGGGCACTTACTTTTTTTTTAAAGTCCATATATTTAAAGGCTGGGACATCAATATCTGTTGTTACAGCCTAAATGTCACCTATTAGGAATGAAAAACATGGACCTGCTGGAGCAAGAACAAATGAAAGACTTTATAAGGCCTCAGTATAAAACTATTGACAGACATGTGTCTAGAGTGACAAAGGTTTCTAGACTGCTGTCCCCTCATCAGATATCTTTTGCCCATTCTTTTCATTTGGTCACTCAAGGGGTTTGTCACCTTTTAATAAATTGTCTGTGAATATCTGAGATGAGGACTCACTGGTCACTCAAAGGTATTGGGCACACTGATGGAGTTTGGTATTTTACGGGCACTTGATGTCCATCAAAGATTATACCAATCACAAGTGACACCTTGGGAAAATTTTATCTAACCCTAATTCCCAATTTCCTCAGGACCCTGAATATTCTGCATGTTACCTGATGTAGTCTGTATAAACGGCAGATTAAGGTCCCGTTGACCGCCTTATTTCAGGCCTAAGCAAGGTGGAGACTGGATTCTAAATTGGTCATCTTGGAGCCTGATGGGGTTAAAAGTGTTGTGGGGAAAATGCACCCCGAAGGCTTTTTACCTGGGAAAAGAGACTATTAGGAGACTCAAGGTGGCAAACAGAGTCTATTGTTTTATGTAAAAACCATAATAATAACACAGACTCAACCAATCGGCCAATTTAGCTGAGCCCCAAACAGTTCAGGACTAACATATAGTCATTTAGTATCACTCGAACTCCAAATTAGCTCATTTGCTCTTTCTCTCTGACTCCCCTGCTCCTGTCCAGCCCATACCTTGAGTTCTCAGAGAAAACTTTTTTATCTCATGACTTCCCCTGGTATTTCACTGTCTATTGTCCTTTTAGTTTCTTGTTTTTGGTTATTTCTTTCACTGACCAAGGCCTTTCGTCCTTTTATGGGCCCTCTCATCTTTTTCCCTTTCCCTAGTCTATTTGGTGGTCAAAGCTAAGCTTTTAATTTAAAATTAAATATGGCATGTCCCTTTTATTTAATCATTTGCTTAGCGTGCTTTCGATTACATTTAATTTTGCATTAAGGTTAAATGCTAGGATTTTTTCTAAACTTATTTATGCTAGAATATATTTGGTTATTTTCCATACATTACATCATTTCTGACCATGGCAGCAACCCCCGTTTGCCATCTCTGCTGATTCACTATTCCAGCTGGCTTCTTACGTGCCTACTAGGGACTATTTTTACTGATATAGTTTCTCAGCTTTCTGACTTTCGAACACAGGCTCATGCTCCCCCTTCTTCTGTCCTCGATGGTTTCTGTGCATCATTCTCTTCTATTCTGTCCTTCCCTTCTTAATACTGGTAATTTTCCTTTTTACTAGAAATGCAATATGACTGATTTTTAGTTAACCATTTGCTTGACCTATCTTATTTGCTTAACATTCTAATTTATGCTTAATCTAATGTTTTAGAAGCTGTTAATTACTTTTATGTCTATTTATGCTAATACTGCTAATACATCAAATTTTATCTTCCATAAAAGGAAGGGAAAAAAGTAGAAAGTGAGGGGTGATGGGGGACAGGAGACTGTCACAGGGTCAAGGGAAGATGAACAACCTCAAGGAGCTGGGGTGAGTCACATGAGTGTGCTGCTTTGTGTGTCTGTGTCACTGTAATTAACCTGAATAAATAAAGATTGAGATTTGTTCATCCCCGTCTGACCTTTTCTTCTTTGACTTGGTACATTCCGATTCCAACCCGTGATCATAGATTGTATACCTTGTTGATCAAATCCTGTCCTGATGTGTGACTGACATTTTAAATCTTTGGGCAAATACAACATGCATGCAAACAGACAAGACAGTGTGCAGTAAACTGATATGACAATGGTGGACAAGTTCTAGGCAGATCTGTTCTAACTGGATCAGTAAAAAGCTAACAGTGGAGGAGACATTACGTGTTATAAAGGTGAAATAAAAAGAAGGTAACAAATGTACATAAAAAAATGTAGTAACTGCTTATCACTCATAAAGAGCAATTTTGGTACATTTGATTTACAAAGTTTTCAAATGTGCAAATGTGAAGGTAACAGTTCAGAGTTCAGCATCAGGTAGTGGGAGGGCTCAGACATAAGAGTTGGACAGCATGGGAGTAGAAACTTCACACAGTCTGGATGATCTGACCGGATCCCGCAATGCCCATTTGCTAGGCGTCGGGAGCTCAAGGAGCCCATGTGCTGGGTGTGGGGGGTCAGCCCACAATGCTGGATGTCTTGTGAAGGTTGTGTGTGCTGTAGGTGTCTTGTATGGAGTGCAGAGAAACACCGATGAAGTCCGTCCTCAGCTGTTCTACATTCCTCTGAGTAACTTGAGATCCACAAGTACTAAGTGCTCTCATTAAACTGGCGGAGGTTCTTTTGTTCTGATCACTTGTGTTTGAGTACCTCAGGCCTCTTTTAAGTTCAGAGATTTTATCCTTCTTGTGAACTGGAATGAATGGCTACCTTAAAGCATCCTGGACTTTCCAAGCGTCAAAAGAATATTAAATATGTCAGTAAAGACGGGACTTACTGGTCTAAGATACCCGGTGGGACTCCTCAGGGTCTACTGCTTTCCTGATACTCCATTTCCTAAAAAGGTTTTTTGCCTCCAGGGTGGGGTGGGGAGGAATGACTGGGGAGGGAATTAAAGAAAGGGGGTGGACTTTGAGTGGGGAAAGGGGGTCTGAGGGGGTGACACTGAAAAGTTGTAGAGGGGGAGGGTACTGTTGATATAGAAGGAGAAGGTCGAGTCCAAAGCAGGGCCTCATTTCCTTGTCCAACCCAGCAATAAAACTCATTCAGCTGATTATCTAAAATGGAGGAGAATGGGCCGGGGAGCTCTTTACTTTGGATTTGTAATTTTTTTCTAGAAAACTCCACTGCCTCTATTTCAAAAGTCTTTCCCAGCTGATCGATCTGTTTTGTAGCTCTCAGAACTTTATTAAACTGCCACTTTGAAGATTTATTTTTCATCCCTCTTTCCAGACCTGTGTGTCGGGATAGAACTCTGAGAACCCTCAGCTCCTTGGTGAACAGCAGCTTGTCATTTTGTATCTCACAATGGATTTCTTGAGAATACATCTTACAGGAGATTTAATATGTTACAATATCGCATATTCACCTCTCTGCTTAAACCCCCTTTTCCCATGGCTTTCCAATCAGTGAATCTAAAGTCCATCAGCCTTCCACACCCTTGGGTCCAACTGTGGCTACAGTCCTGGTGAGTTTTGATGGTTCCACTTTCTGTTTACAGCTGATGTGATCCCATGAGTATCCCAACTCCACAGACAGGCAGGACAGGGTTCAGCACACAACACACACTTTTATTTACAGGGACACTTTTCTCTGCTCCCACAGCACAACACAGTACAGCAAAGTACCACCACAGTCCCATTGTCACCCCTTCAGCCCTCCACACAGGCTTTGTCCTCTTCCTCCCGGTGTTGGTGACTGGCTCCCATATTATATGCCACCCGGGGAAAGGGCTCAGGTGCCCAATGAGCTTCTTTGCCTGTGGCTCAAGGCCCTTCTGAACCACAGGAGCTGCCCCTCAGTTGCTCCGTGGTGAAACTTTTCCTGGAAGTACACTCTCCTGGGCCTTTCATGGATAAGGGCCACCGTCCATACACTGGGAACAAATCATGGCATGGTCAGGGGCCAAGGGTTACGGAGAAATGGTAAAATGCCTTTAATGTTAGTGTGAAAATGATCCAGTTGCCCTCACATGTGGCAGTTGATCCCGTTGGTTGTATCTGGGCAGATCATCTTTCATATTACTGAGGTTAAAATCCCTCATAATGAAAATGAAAGAGATGGGGAATTGATTTTCTAAATGATGAATTTATCAGCTAGCAACTAGACCAGCGTTTCCCAACTTTTAAGTATTTCGACCCTAGTTTTAAGTAACAGTAATAATCGTGCACGAACCTTTTTGGAAATGTAGATGCATATTTATTATACCTACTACCCAATAAACTTTTTATCTAAATCTATATTTATTTTCTAGTATCAAATTTAGTTTAAAGTTAATTTGCTTTGGTTTCAACAGATGTTTTTAATATTTTTATTCTTGTTTCTTTTTTCCATCTTGGCCCCCTTCTAGGGGGCCCCACCCATGGTTGAAAACCCACTGAATTAGACGAATAAAAGCTCAGATGAATTGTGAATCATTTCGGTTCGGATGAAAACGATGTCCTTTTGGGCTGCTCTTCTCACAAATTGTCTTTTGCTCTTTTTTGTTTTTGTTGCTGTTACTACATCCTTACCTTGCTTTCGCTTTTATATGTTTTATGGCCCGGTTTCCCGGATTCATACTAGTCCATTTGTAAAGTTTATTCCGTTCTTCCTATTTTCCAAAGCCCTCTTCCCTGTACTCTCTCTGAGCCAGCATGGTTGTGAGTAAGTCTTTTTTTTCTTATTGCTAGATTAAATTTTTAAACCTTTGTTTTCTGCTCAGTTGGAGTTGAGTTTATGGTGGTAGCTTACGCTTTCTAAGATGATTTCCTCTCACCTTTTTTCCGACACTGCGAACTGATGGTGATTTCTGCTTTATGCACGGAGCTGGCATTGCTTGGGCGGTTACCTCCCTCCTCGCTGTCATTTAATATCACCTCTTCCCGCACTATTTTCCATTTGTCGTGACCTGTTTTCAAAAAGCAACTGAAAGACATGGAGTAGGCGACGATTAGCTGAGACACCTGCCGCAATATTGGACTAGGTAACCAAAGGGGATTGTCATGGCGTAATCTCCACTGCTCCTTAACTACAGATGTACAAAAAACTACCATGATTTCCTTCTAAATAACTGGACATGCTGTTCCTTGTAGAACGTGGAAAATGGGTGATTACTAACAAATCTCTTCCCCTTTGGTTCGGTTCCTGTCAAAACCCGTCCTGACAGGCCGGTAGTGGTTTGGGTTTGGGGGTTTCCCAAGCGATTGTCTTAAACAACCACTGCTGATTTTCACAACTATAGTCTTTTAACCTGGTTTGTTAAAATCACTAAAAAGGCTTTGCTGCACATTATATTAATCTACAGACTTCCTAAGTTTCCCAGCTGGATTTTTCTCTCAACTTTATGAAATACTCACTCTTGTCTTGGCTTGTCTACTGTGTTAGCTTGTAACCTTAATATTCATGTGTTTCCCTGACAGTCCATCTTGTCAGCTATTTAGTACTGGATTGTTTCAGTTTTGTCAGCATATTAGATTTTCAATCCATGAAAGGTCATATTCTGGTCTTGTATCCTCTGGTATGCAGAATGTCTGTACATCTAGTACTGTTATTGGTATCTCCGATCACAAACTGATTGAATTTAGTGTCACTTATGCCTACCTAAAATAAGTCTAACATCAAAAATAACCTATGTAATATAAAGAACATTGATCAGTTATCCATCTCTATGTCTGTTGGTGCTTCTGGTCTCCAGTGTTTCTGGGTTGTCTTGCCTATGCAGATTTTATCTCTATATAATTCCACATTGTCCCAAATTTTGGATCCATTATGCACCTATTAAATCCTGGGTGTTTCTACTACCCGGTCCTCTGCATGGTTTAGAGCAGAATGTACCATGAAACAAACTGGGCACTGCTTGAAGGCTCTGGGAAAAAGACTGGTCTGCCTTACAAGAACACCTGAAGAAATACAGATGTCCTTATCCACTGCCGTTTAAAAATACTATTCCCCTCTTATTGACTTTGGTACTTGTTGCCCATCTCTTTTGTACAGTTAATAGCTTTTCCAACCTGCTGTTAAATCCTTATTCCTCTGTTAGCACTGTAATCTATTTCTAGAGTATTTTTTAGTCCCGAAAATTATGACCATATATCAAGGTTTCTCTGCCAACCATTCCTCATCTCTGTTGACTTATTATACTTCTAAATCTTCAGCTTATTTAAATTTAACCCCATTCCACCCAAATTATAGTGCTGAAGTAATATCTAAATTACATCAATCTACCTGCCATCAAGATCCTGCCCCTACTTTACTGATTAAGGCTTGTACTGATAAACTTTCTGCCCCCCTTTCTCACTTTATCACTGAGTTTCCACACCCATGTTGTTCCAAGTGATTTAAAACTGCCCGTTAACCCCTGTTTTAATAAAACCTGGCTAGATCCCCCTTACAGCTAAAAAGTTTGCCCAATTCTAATCTTCCATTTATGACTAGATCTTAGAAAGGTTGTTGCTGCTCCAACTCAATGATTATTTAAAATTTTCATAACCTGCTTGAGCCTTTTTTAATGGACTAGAGCCCTACATTTGACTGGAAACTGCTGTATAGGTAGCCAATTTACTTACTGATAACCTGTATATTCTGGGATGGCGGGTCTTCTATCTTCTTAACCTTTGATACAGTTAACCGACATTTTACTGTCCGACTTTCAAGTATTAGTATCTCGTGCTGCTCTTTCTTGGTTCACATCTACCTCGGATCGCCATTATTCGTCTTCATTAGGAAAATCATCATTACTTCATTACCAAGGTATCCCCATGGGTCAGATCTCGGTCCAATCCTCTTCAAATCTCTGTTCTCACATTAGGTAGATTATTCATCGGTATGGTCTAAGCTTCCACTGCAAACCCTGACCATAACTTATTAAGTGTTTATGCAACTGCAACATCTTCACCTGTTGCACTGAATGACGCATTTTGGGAAATCAATCATTGGATGACAGATAATTTTCAACTCAAAATGATTAAACAGAAATCTTTTGTTGGTACCAAATCTTCCTCTCATCCTTCATGGGCTAAAATTGACATTGATGGGATCACACATTTGTATTCCTTGTTGATCAAAACCGTTTCCTGATGTCTGACTGACGTCTAAATCTTTAATTACTCGGTCCATAGAGGATCACATGATGACCTCTTCACTGCTGACCTAAACCCTTTATCTCTTCTGTGACTCTTCACTTGCTGTTTTGTCATTTTCTGCTATCTGATTTCTTAAAGCCATTGGTCTCTGTGGTCACTCTGCATGTCACATTTGCCGTTCGCAGTGATTCAGGTCGAATCTGTTTTGAGCTGACTTTTAAAACTTTCTTAGTCACTTTGGGTGTGTTTCTCTCAACATCATGATCAGCTCTGCTTGTTGTCCTTGTCCTGATTTCAATGACCTCCTGTCCATCCTGATGTCTGCAGAAACACTTTTCCCCTAATATTAAAATGTGAATTTTGAAAGTCTGCATCATCTCATAGTAACTTCAAGTTGAAATTTTTTTGTTGTCATCCATCCCAATAAATAGTACAGGTAGAGATGAAATTACTATGCGGATATACAACTGTAATACATCAAGACAATGTACACCACTTAGTGTTAATACAACATGCAGTGCAAACAAACAAGACAAGCGTGCAGTAAGTGACACAACAATGGTAGGACAACGTCAACAGATCAGTTTTAACTGGATCAGGAACAGCTTAACAGCAGCAGTAATATTATTATATTAAAAGAGTGAAATATAAGCAGATAACAAACATACATCTGGGTGTAGAAGTGTTTCCATTAATAAGTGCAATATGTCATTTGACCTAAGCGGGTTTTTAAATGTTTAATAGTGCAAAGTTCACAGTTCAACTACAAGTAGTGGGGGTGGGGGGCGGGGGGGATTAAAAACTTAAAAGTCAGACAGTATTGGGGGGGGAACTTCACACAGTCTGGATGCGTACTTCATTAGAGAGCAGAAGTCCATCCCCAGCTGTCTTAGCAGTCCTCTGTAGTAACTTTGATCTGCAGCACTACAGTCACATACCCCACCATGATGGGCTGATCAGCATATTAACACATTCATGTGTGTGCTTAGCAAGTGTTTTGTGGTCATGAAAGGATGGTAATATATAATGGACTGATTGCATGTTTGAAGGATGAAATTAGCCATATTAGTGTGGTCGAATAGCCAACCTGGCATGCCAGGAAGACAGCAACCAACTTGTAACGCCACTTCACACCCGTAGGTGCTATCGGCCAATTACAGAATGCAATTTAAGGGCTACTTTTATCCTATGTTTATAATAAACTGCAAATAGGGCATTGTTGTGATGGGGGGGACGCTGGATTGATGGGTGATTAGCCCCATTAGTTTTGGTAGTTCTGTTGAAGTCA
>NW_024382472.1:0-30943 GCF_016835505.1 Polypterus senegalus
AGTGGGATCTGAACAGAGGGGATTTTGGCAGGGAGGGAATGTGGCCAGAGGTGACGTAAAAAAATCAATTGTGAATGTGGAAGCTGTTGGGTGGACCAGCGACCATGTTAAGGTGGTGATAGACACTAAAACGGCTGTATAGAGATGTCCCAGAGGCCGGCAGCAGGTTATGTTTTCATACTGTTATTGCGTTACTTTGTGTTTTCATTTTGCTCGACCCCTGCCATGTTCACAGTCAAGATGCTGTACTGCCCTTTGCTGTCTCTGGTCAGTTTTGTGTCTGCTCGACTCAAGTCCTTCCCAGCTCCTTATTTACTGACCACTCACTTCACGGTACAATCAGCTGGTCGAGCTAAAAACGGAGGCAGCAGCAGCTAAACCGGCGGTAGAGACGGACTCAGCAGCAGTGATGGAGAAAGTGGTTTCGAAAGTGGACGCAGCTGCAAAGGTGACTGGGCTAGTGTACAAAAAAGAAAACGTACAATTGTCTGCTGGTCAGAGAGGTTGTATATGGCTCATAAAGCAAGGAGTGAAGAAGGCAAGACAGCTGAAAAATACCTGGCAAAAAAGTTAGGAGAAGCTAGCAGTGTTTGTAACAATCGTGAAGAAAAATGTCATACAGAATAGGCAGCAAACGCTCAGTGTTAAAGTACGTACTTTAATTGAGGGGTCCTGGGACTGAGAGAAACAAGAAACCAATGCAGGAGAGCCGTCACAATTCAGTTTGTCTCAGATCGCTGCACCCTCATACCTGACTGCTGATAAGAGAGCCGCTTCTGTTAAGAGGAAGGGGAATTGCAGCTTCTACTCGACTCACAGGAGCGCAGCTTAGAGCAGATCAGACTGGTGATGGGGCCGGTGGCAGCCATTCATGTATGTCACTAGTTGTGCTGGAAGAGCAGACAGAGGCGTCTGATGGGGACGTGCGTCTTGGTGAGAGCAGCATGTGGGGTTGGGGGGCAATTCCCAGGTTTGGGTAAGGGGTGGACAGAACAGCCCTGAGGTCAGCGTTTGAAAGGTGGTCCCCTTCAACTGAGAGAAGAGGAGTGGCATGTTTTTAACTTTAATTGGCATTTACAACAGAAGCCATGTCAATCCTGATAACGTTGAAGGTGAAGTGCGGTTACTGGCTATAAGATGGTGAAACTCCAGCACCAAGAGTGAAAATGAAGCTGGTTAGTGGGTGCACTTCTCTCAAAGCCCCCGTGCTGATTAGTGCTGAAGAGGAAAATATTTCAATTAGACAGACAGTTGACAAGGACAGGCTTGTGTAGGAAAGAGGCAATGAATTGGAACGACCATTTTAGTAGTTGGAGTGAAATTCTTATTGACTTTTCAAGCAGCACAACATCATAGAGGGGAATAAGAAAATGGAAGCCAGTGGCTTACCGTCCAGTTTCTAGCACTCGGCATGTAAAATCTGGGTAGTGAGCGGCGTTACAAGCTGTTGCTTTGATGTTAAGAAGCACAAACAGAAAGGCCTGTAGTGATTCACACCAAACGCTGGGCAGTTTCTTCAGGGTCTTGTTACAGGAGCACCAGAGCAGTATATTTGTTAAGCCGGTTTGGTAGTTGAAGAGCTCTACGAGTTATTGTGCAGCACGGACAGAAAGAAGCTATTTTAATAAAATATGTGAGCACTCTATTGAAAGAAGAAATGACAATCAATCTGGCTAAGTGGACAAGGTAATGCAATGTAGAGCTGTTAGTAATTACATCTGATAATAGGGTCTGGATTAATAGTCCAGGAAGAGCAGCCAAAAAAGAGAAACAGCGTCTGCTGGCAAAGAAGACATCAGGCTCGTTATGACCGAAAGCCAGGAAAATGCGTTCTTGGATTCATTTCTACAGACTTTTATTTGTGTATGTATATATATATATATATAGATAGATAGATAGATAGATATATAGATATATATATATATATATATATATATATAATTTTTTTTCTTAACCGGATTTGTGTGCAAGTAAGTCTTTACACTTGGACCTGAAGCAAGCATCACAATCCTGCTGAAGGAGGCCATAGGACTGCATCATCATTGTCAAGTGCTAGAGAAGGCGAGACAACCAGACACTGAGAGACAAAAGCCGAGTGTTCCTTTCCAGAAGCACATAACATCTGATGTACTGCATGCAGAGGTAAGCTGCTTTCTGAGTGCAGGGCAAGACAGATTAGGACACATTTTAGGGATTCCTTAGGACCCAAAGGGAAGACAACGTCCAAGACAGTCAAAACACTAAGAGAGAATCACTAGGAGGCCTAGACAGACCAAGTACTTAGCATTTCTTTTGATTTTTGTAGCCTGTATATTGACATGTTTAGCCCACTATACTGAACTAGGTGATCATTTAACTTACAGTGATGGCCATCCTTTGAACTGTCAGTATACAATACTTTGTGTTTCAATGGAAATTTGGAGGCAGGCTATTCCTCTCCACCTGTTTGTAATGTGCTAAGCGAGTACGAGGAGGTGGATGAATGAAGTCCTGTGTGCACTAAGGACTGAGGCAAGAAGGGAGCTGCACAACAGTGCCTGTGACTGTGGGAGTGATGCTCTCCCCCAGAGGGCCTCCAAGGACTTGTGCTCAGGGTCCACTATTTCCTTTGCTACATGGCACTCTGGCAGTTCTCTGATCTCACCAGGCTAGTCCAAATGTAACTACAGCTGCGCTAACCACCACGCCACAAATCACTCCACAGCTGCTGTGCCTTGAATGGCTGCTCTAGTTAGGAATTGGGGGGGAGTGCAAGTCTCAGAGAGAAGCAGAAACTCAGGAATGTACCAGAAGCAACTGGTCTTTAACACTAGAATTACCAGAGCCTACGAAAAAACTCGTAATTCCGTCCCACATTAAATCGCCTTTTAAATCCCTTCACACCTCTTCGCCAGCGCCCTTTGTCTTCTAAATGTGCTGATAAAGAGAAGCTTGGAGCAGCCGGCTATTCCATCCCCCCACCAATTTAGAACGTGCACGAACTTCTCTCAGCTCAGACCTTGATTGAGTATCTGGGAGTGAAGTGGAGTTTTAGAGTGAAATAATAGATCGTTATTTGGAACACACGCATTTCATGTCTGTTCCATTTCTACAGTAATCTGTGTCAACACATTGTTAAAACAGAAACGTTTTTTATATTCTAGTAGTAGATGACAAAATGTAGGCATAAACTATATAATGTATGAAGCCTGAAGTCCAAATAGCAAAGAAACATTTTCACAAGAATAACACAATTGCGCTTTTATTCAAAAATATAACTGCAGAAACAAAAAGCCGCCTTAACATGTGACATTGACAGCAGTTTATTGTAACTTTCTCCGTGGTTCTATAGACTCAGCCCCTGCTTGGGAATCAAGAGGTCATGAGTTCAATCCAGCGCCCCTCCGTTTTGAGAAGTAAACTGCTCTTAGTCTTACTGTTTTAGAATAAAAGCATACATTTGATTTCAGTCAGTAACAGCCGGTGTAATTTATGAATCTTGTAAAGGTTAGCTTTTTTTTTAATTCACTTTTCATTCTCTCAGTCGCGCTCAGAATCAATCCATACAACCCCATCTGACACGGCTGTTTTCACTAAAGACGCGCTTATAGCTCTGCAGTGTACCACGATGCATACTAACACCCCCAACCCGGTTCTGACACACAGACGCTGGCGAAGCTGCCTTCTTCGTATCTCACCGTCACTTGATTTTCTTTTTATTCAGTTTTATTGAGTGTTCCTGCCAGTCCCCGCATGTTGCTGTATGCTGTTTCTTTTGTACTCCAGGACATGCAGTGGAAAGAATGGTAAAGACCAGTAACTTCTGCGCTATATGCAATCATCAGACACTCCCCATCTGCCCGTGTCGTTCAAACACAGGAACATATATTGGTGTAAAAGTATAACAAAAGTGCACTTTTATTCAAGTGCACTTTTTCCATCGCCTTTTCCTGTAAGAAGCAATGTACACACTTCTCTCTATGCTGTGGTTTCTATTACACACCTGAAAGAAAGAGACAATATATGTGAAAATATAATCGCACTAATGCAATATTATTTGAAAACGAACAGCGCCAGATCGGGTGTGAATTTATGCAGGAACTGGAAATTCTCTGATGCGGACCTTCCCCAGGGAAGAAAGTACAGTGTCAGGTGCTCATTCAGTGTAATAGAAACCATAGCACAGAGAGGTGTGTACACGGCAACAAGTACACGTGTCGTAAATGTAGGAAGGACGGTCCTTGGGTGTGTGGGAACTGTTAATATTTGAATGTGATGATTTTATATAGCACGGAATGAAAATCTGCACTTCTTAGCATTGCACCATGCAAGCTGTCATATCAATCGCCTACTGTAACTTGCTTTCTTTTTTCTTCGGTTATACAGGTAGTTTTGAATAAAAGTGCACTTGTTTTGTTTGCGAAATGAAGTGTCTCGTGCACTTTTCGTGGCATTACACGTGTATTTTTGAGCATGCCCGCTTGAGCAGTAAAAAAGTATTGAAAAGTATAACAAAACAACGGGCAGATGGAGAGTGTCTGATGATTGCATATAGCGCCGAAGTTACTGCTCTTTACTATTCTCTCCTCTGCGTGCCCTGGAGTACAAAAGAAACAGAATACAGACGCGCTATAGCTCTGCGTTGTACCACGATGCATACTAACGCCCACCGGTTCTGACACACAGACGCTGGCGAAGCTGCCTTCTTCGTATCTCACCGTCACTTGATTTTCTTTTTATTCAGTTTTATTGAGTGTTCCTGCCAGTCCCCGCATGTTGCTGTATGCTGGATATTTTCACATGTATTGTCTCTTTCTTTCAGGTGTGTAATAGAAACCACAGCATAGAGAGAAGTGTGTACATTGCTTCTTACAGGAAAAGGCGATGGAAAAAGTGCACTTGAATAAAAGTTATACTATATACACCATTATATGTTCCTGTGTTTGAACGACACGGGCAGGTGGGAAGTGTCTGATGATTGCATATAGCGCCGAAGTTACTGGTCTTTACCATTCTTTCCTCTGCATGTCCTGGAGTACAAAAGAAACAGCATACAGCAACATGCGGGACTGGCAGGAACACTCAATAAAACTGAATAAAAAGAAAAGCAAGTGACGGTGAGATACGAAGAAGGCAGCTTCGCCAGCGCTTGTGTGTCAGAACCGGGATGGGGGTTTGCGTTAGTATGCATCGTGGTACACTGCAGAGCTATAGCGCTCTTTAGTGAAAACAGCCGTGTCAGATGGGGTTGTATGGATTGATTCTGAACGCGACTGAGAGAATGAAAAGTGAATTAAAAAAAAAAGCTAACCTTTACAAGGATCATAAATTGCACTGGCTGTTACAGACTGAAATCAAATGTATGCTTTTATTCTAAAACAGTAAGACTAAGAGCAGTTTACTTCTCAAAACGGAGGGGCGCAGAATTGAACTTGTGACCTCTTGATTCCCAAGCTGGGCTGAGTCTATTGAGCCACGGAGACAATTACAATAAACTGCTGTCAATGTCGCATGTTAAGGCGGCTTTTTGTTTCTGCAGTTATATGTTTGAATAAAAGTGCAATTGTGTTATTCTTGTGAAAATGTTTCTTTGCTATTTGGACTTCAGGCTTCATACATTATATAGTTTATGCCTACATTTTGTCATCTACTACTAGAATATAAAAACGTTTCTGTTTTAACAATGTGTTGACACAGATTACTGTAGAAACTGAACAGACATGAAATGCGTGTGTTCCAAATAACGATCTATTATTTCCACTCTAAAACTCCACTTCACTCCCAGATACTCAATCAAGCTGAAGTTCGTGCACGCTCTAAATTGGTGGGGATGGAATAGCCGGCTGCTCCAAGCTTCTCTTTATCAGCACATTTAGAAGACAAAGGACGCTGACAGAGAGGTGTGAAGGGATTTAAGAAGCAGTTTAAGGTGGGACGGAATTACGAGTTTTTTCGTAGGCTCTGGTAATTCTAGTGTTAAGACAAATCAGCTTCAAACTCCAACTTAGAATGTTAGATTTGATGCTGTGTTATATAATTATTTAGTGAATAAATTGGGTCTAACAATAAAAAATAAAAAGGCAATAAGGTGAAGAAAACTCAAATAAAATGCTCTAAGAACAGCTAAAGGATAAAGAAGTTTTGGGCCTTTTGACAAACTGGGCTCCTTCCTATCCTGTCAAAAACAGAGTGCAGATCTGTGAGGTCTACCATACAGAACTGATGAGAAGCCATGGAAATGTAATATAAAGCACACTGCACTATGTCACAGTTAATGTTTAAAAAGTGACCACACGAAGGAAGGTCTCCAAAGAATGGAAGGAAGCATTTATTATTAACACAGACTGGCCTCATGAAACAAGGGGTGTCTGCCTGTTGGGTGCAGTTTTCTGGATGAGAAGACACTCGATTTCCTGTTCATGTTGTCACAATATATTCTGGCCAGTCGACCTCTCTACTGACTGAATCAAATGACACTGGATTATTTAAAGGCCAAGACAAAGGCCTCATTTGTGAAAGGGGCTCCTAACAATGACCGTTCATTTATTCATCAGACACAAAGACATCGTAAAAACATTTCTGCTGTTTGAAAAGCAACTCCTTACATTGGAGCTTAGAAAGGTGGACTTCTGTTAGGGGTCCACGGGTGGAATGAGTAGTTACAACAGTTAGCAATGTGGTAAACACTCACTTGAAACAGGCGCTTGAGATTTAGGCAGTCCAGCTTCTATCCTGAATACAGCAACCCAGTCACTTGGAAGAAATAAGAGAATACAAGAGGAGTTAAAGTCACACAAGACTCAGAATGCTTATGGAGTCAATAAGAAATGTCAGAGGCACATTACACAGAATATATCTGATAGTATCCCAATAGAAGAACTACACCTGCTCATTACACTTATACTGAATTGTGAAATTCTTCATATATTATTGGTGAGCCAAATCAGTTTGGGGGACACAAAGTACCTGGACAGTTGAGGTGACTGGAAGGGTATGGGGACAAGGAAGGCCAAGGGTTTGACGGGCCCACAGTTCATATTTAGTGTCGTGCATTTTAGATTTTATTTTATGCTCACACAAACAAAAATGATCTTCATCTTATAAGGACAGTTAATGAATGGGATCGCCTTAATACAAATATTTTAATCAAAAGGATTGGATAAATTTAACACTTAACATCCTGATTTCCTGAATTGTACCAGTAATCCATCAGAGAAATCCAGGAGATGCCTCAAACTGTATTGGTTACTTTATCACAGATGGGCATCAAGAACTAAATCGGTTTACAGCTTGGGAAAGGAAGAATTGCAAAAGAAATGTGCTTCATCTGAGAGCAACGACAGAAAAAGAAACAGCGACGAGCAGAAGTGACATCAGAAGTGGGCGAGACGTACAACCGTTTCATCCAATCATCAGCGAAAGCTTATCATGAACAACGTGGACCAGTAAATCAACAAGCCCCCCAATGACACTCATCTGTCACACGTCTCACTTTCTGTAAGTGTTTTCTAAAGACTGTATACACATCTCCAGACTTTACTATCAACCTTATTTCTGGTTCTATTTGGCATTATTATTCATTTAATAAATACCACATTGCTGTTAAACTTGTACACTTTGACTTTATATCTAGAGTGACTAGAAATAATCATTTGAAAATGAAGACACGTGTATGGGGGCCACATGACCTGCTCACAGACTTTACCAAGGCTAACAAGTGGGGTACAAGTAGGCCATGCTGTGTAGTTGCCAAGTGGCATAATAACCAAAAGAGCTGCACTTTGAATTGTGTTGTGATGGCACCCATATGTTCATCAGTGCTGGTGATAAGGACGCCCTTAAGTAGAGACTCCATTGTCTATTTAAGGCTGTCTACGTTCTAAGTAGAATATTGTGGGGCTTTCATCTGAGACTCCGTCTACAGGATCCCAATGTGTTTGTGTGTTAAT
Organism: Polypterus senegalus; assembly: GCF_016835505.1. NCBI lineage: Eukaryota > Metazoa > Chordata > Cladistia > Polypteriformes > Polypteridae > Polypterus > Polypterus senegalus. The sequence continues at coordinate 7,929 of NW_024382472.1, forward strand.
CTCAAAGTGCCAAAGTAGACCGACCTAGCAACGGACTTGGCAAGTCCTATAAAACCCACGATGATACAGAAGGATAGCAATATTATAAGGCACTGGCAAGGCCTCATCAGGAGTACGGAGTGCAGTTTTGAGAGAAGAGCGACGAGGTTGATTCAGGGCTACAGGGGATGAATTATGAGCAAAGATTCAAAGAGCTGAGCCTTTACAGTTTAAGCAAAAGAAGATTAAGAGGAGACCTGACTGAAGTCTTTAAAACTATAAAGGGAATTAGTGCAGAGGATCGAGACTGTGATTTTAAAATGACTTCATCAAGAACACGCGGACTCAATTGGAAACTTGTCAAGAGTAAATTTCACACAAGCATTAGGACGTTTATCTTTACACAGAGAACCCCAGACACTTGGAGTAAGTAGTGTGGTAGACTGGAGGACTTTAGAGTCGTTCAAAACTCGACCTCACGTTAATCTGAACGAGTGGGGTAGATAGGACTGAATGGCCTGTTCTTGGCTAGATTGTTGTAAAGTTGTAAAAATCAGCATCTTCTCAGATAAGGCCGAGGAGCCTCTTTAAGCTCAGGCTAATAAACTGCTTCTGACAGCCATTGTAATCCTGACATTGCACGTGTGTGTGCGGCGAGCAGTCAGCGGTTATCACAGTGCAGATCTGCAAACTGAGATGGTTCATGTCAATGTCAGTTTATTGATATAGCACATTTAAAACAACAAAGGACTGCTGTGGCCAAAGGGCTTAACGAAAAAAGAAGAAAAACATACAATTAACATAAATAGAAATGAAATAAATAACAAATAGAAGTAAAATTACATAATCACAATGAGTATTACTGAAGGTCATGGAATGCAAGTGAATAGAAATGATTCTTTAATCTTGTTTTAAATTGTAGGCGACTCCTTTATGTAAAGAGTTAAAAAGTTGTCCACAGGCAAGGCTACACAAGCCCTGTGTGTCCCCTTAGTTTGACATTCGGTATGAGGGACAACAAGAGACAACTGACCAGAAGATCTAAGCACTCTGGATGGCTGGTGTAGCAACAAGATTTAAAAATCAATTTGAAAACTGACAAGAGATTGACAGTTTCTCTAAGATTGGAGAAACAGAATCAGACTTTCTTACCCAACCAGAAAGTGAGCTGCAGCATTCGGGACCAACAGTAACCAGCGTATCAGAGATTTGCTAATCCCAGAATACAGCGAGTTGCAGTAATCAAGGCGAGAGAAGATAAAAGCTTGAGTAACTTTCTCAAGATCCCTAGAAGATAAAAAAGGCTTGATCTTACCTAATAGACGAAGCTGGAAAAAACAACTCTTAACTACAGAGATAATCTGTTTCTCAAAATACAGGTTACTGTCAAAGATAACAGCAAGATTGTGGACTAGAGGTTTGTAAAAGACAGAGAAAGAGCCGTGAAGTCCAAGACCAATTTGGGCTTTAGCTGATGGACCCACTATAAGCACCTCCTTTTTTTCTGATTCAGATCAAGAACATTATTAGCCATCCAGGATCTTAGTTCAGACAGACAGTTGTGCAGTTGGCTCATTGCAGAGTTGCAGACAGGAATATAAACCTGAGTATCATCAGCATAGCAGTGAAAGGAAATGTTAAATTTCCTACAAATAGCTCCAATAGGGTGAAGGTATATAGAAAATAAAACAGGAACCAAAATGGATCCCTGAGGAACACCACATTTAAGAGGAGCAGTAGACGAAAAAGAGGAATTTAAAGTCACTGAAGTCACCAGTTAGATATGACCTGAACCAGTTAAGAGCGGCCCCTTTAGGCCCAACAAGATGTTCAAGCCACAACAGCAATATCTGATGGTCAATAGTGTCAAAGGCAGCGGACAGGTCAAGGAGGACAAGGACTGCAGCGCCACCTGAACAAGTAATAATGGAGATGTCATTGAATACTTTAAGGTGGGCCGTCTCAACACCATTATAATGCCTAAAGCCAGATTGGTAGATCTCAAATATTTAATTATTGGAGTTAAGGTGATCGACCAATTGATTATAAATGATGCTTTCTAATATTTAAGCCAGAAATGGCAATTGGGAAATCGGGCGAAAATGGGCTAAAACTCCAGGATCTAATTCTGCCTTTTTTAGACAGGGACGCACCGCAGCACATTTAAAAAATGAGGGCACAACCCCCTCACTAATAGAACCATTGATAATGGCCAGTAAAGGTGGATGCAAAACATCAAAGGCTTCCACTACGAGGCGTGGTGGTACAACATCAAGAGGACAGAGAGCTGGTTTAAGGGTGTCAATGGTACTTTAACTGTGAAAGGGAGACAAGGTCAAAAGATTCAAAGACAATACCACGAGTAACAGTAGGAAGTTCATAGCCAGTTGGAACAATACCACATCGGATTTTATCAACTTTACTGACAAAGAATGAAAAAAACTGCTCACATGAACAAAAGTACTATTTAATTCCGTCACAGAATGAGGGTGAATGGCCACATTAGTTGAATTAAATAAGACCCTAGGATTCTTAGAATGACGGGATACTAAATCAACAAAGAAATCCTGTTTAACTTTCTTAACTGCAACCTGGAAGTTGAATAGAGAAGTCCTAAAAATCTGTTTAGAAACAATCAGTCCATCTTTTTCCAACACCATTCCACAGTTTGACAGGCGCAGCGCAGCGATCGCGTTGTTTCATTTAGCCAGGGAGCAGGTCTTCCCTTATTACAGTGTACCCTGAGCAGAGCAATTGAGTCTAAAACATTTTACAAGAAGAATTAAATTCTAAAACAGGATCATCGATACCATCATATTGAACATGTACATCAAGAATAAAGAATATGGTTTTAAAATCGGATATAATAGAAGAATTTAAAAAGTGAGAACAGCGTGGAGTACAACTAGTAGTAGAAACGTCAACAATAATATTCAAATTCATCGTTATAGAAAAGTGATCAGTGAAAGAAACATCACATGAATCAATATTATTAACTGAAATATCACGTGTAAGAACGAGATAAAGGGTGTGACAGAGAGAGTGAGTTGGCATTAATATCCATCCATCCATTATCCAACCTGCTATATCCTAACTACATGGTCACGGGGGTCTGCCGGAGCCAATCCCAGCCAACACAGGGCACAAGGCAGGAAACAAATCCCAGGCAGGGTGCCAGCCCACCCCAGGGTGTACACACACACACCAAGAACAATTTAGAATCGCCAATGCACCTAACCTGCATGTCTGTGGACTGTGGGAGGAAATCCACGCAGACACGATGAGAACATGCAAACTCCACGCAGTGGGGAACCGGGAAGTGAACCTGGGTTTCCTAACTGCAAGGCGGCAGCGCTACCCACTGTGCCACCTTGCCCCCAGCGTATTAATATGCTGGGTAAAATCAAATGAGTCCAATAGCGATAAAAAGTCATTAACCAAAGGTTTTGATTGACAACAAATGTGTATGTTAAAATCATCAACAATAAATACTTTATCATGGGAGAGGGTCATATCAGCCAGGAGACAAGAGAATTCAGAAATGAAGATATCATTAATTACAGAAGGTCTATAAACCACAGCAAACAACAAAGAAGGGGAGCTGCACACAGTTCGAAAAGTTCGAAGCTACTAAACAGACCCCTTGAAAGGCTCCGACACGCGGTGCAAGTGAGCATACGACAAAACACAATGCAGAAATAGCACGATTTTATAAATAAATTACGTACATTCTAATAAATTAAACTGTTACAGATGTACAAGTTCTGATGTTGGTGTTCTTTAAATGTTTTGAAGAGTCTTGCTGCACAATTGGAGATTGACATGTTTGAGAAGACACCATGCCAACACATTAAAGAAATCCTACCCAGAAGAATGTCACTTGAATGCTGTGGCTGTGACTCAGAGCACTAACTCAAAACTCAGTACGACCACAACATTTACATTAACTCAATAGCTTGTAACCCATTCTGGTTCATTCATACTTCTAGCCTGCGGCTTAGGCACGCCATACCATAAAGGAAGTCTACGTTGAATGTACAGATGGTTTTGCAATCCATGAGGATGTTTAACTCATACTGTGGCAAAGCGTCCTGGGAAAATGGTAAAAACAGGGAGAATCTGTGACTAGAATGCTAGCAGTTATCGTCTTCATGTACGTGTGTTGACACCTAACCTGTCACTCAGATGGCGGCTGAACAACAATGCAACACACCACATGGGCAAATGTGCAGTCTAATGGAATGCAAGGTAAAGGTCTATAGGCATAGTGCATACCGTTTACGGCAAGTGTGGTTCACGGTCTTCATAAAGATAAGTCAAGTGGCATCAGATTGTCACCTCGGCAGCTGCTGTTGTAGGTTTGTGTGCAATTCTACACAGTATGGCTGCTACAACAGCAGTGAATGTGGGGGGTAAAGGTGGTGGTTGTCAGAATTGCTCATCTTAGAGAGGAGACTTATCAGGTCCCATCACTGAAAATTCTACCGTCACTTTGTGTTGATCACCTGTTTCTAATAACTAGAGTTTCATCACATACATATGATTGAGAAATGAATACAGTACACACTGTCCAAGTGAGTGGGGAATTTGTAATACCTATTGGAATTCTTTTACGAGTTGTGGAAGACAAAGAAATTCTATAAATTCCACTTACAAACTGTTAATTTGTCTCGGTGGTACCTGTGTGGCTGCCAAAGAGCAAAGTTCACTTGCAATGTGCTGCTGCTTTGTCTCCTCACTGACTCCTCCTGCTTTCATTTTGTCTTGCTGTTGAAAGGCCAGCGTGTGTCTTAGTAAACGTTGCTTGTCTTAAGAACAACATGTTATCAATTTGTACATAGTTTTATGCTTTGCCTTAATTGTTCATTCATTTATAAAGTTATATTTACTTCATTTTACTCTTCACAACTTCATTTCGCCTGATAAAAGATCCAAACATATCACCTTATAATCAAAGTATTTTCAATGACTTATACTGCTGTTTTGTAGGCGACTTTAAGGTCAAAGTACTACTTTATAATGTGGCTACTTAGGAGGGGATTTGAGAAATGCTACTTGCACATTATTTACACGCGTTGTAAAATCGTTTGTCAATTGCTAAAGTTGACGGCTTTGGGGAAGTCCAGCCCAGAAGTCCTTCAGTTATGAAAATAAAAAATGCATCAAAATAAAACGAGACAGTTAAGGGAGGAAACACTCATCTGGATTTCTGAGTAACGCCATCCTGAAACTGCTAACACACTCCCTGGCCACTTTATTAGGAACACTTGCTCAGCTGCTTCTTAACACAAATATCTAATCAGCCAATCACATGGCAGCAACTCAATGCATGTAGGCGTGTAGACATGTCAAGGCGAGCTGCTGCAGTTCAAACCCAGCATCAGAATGGGAACAGAAGCGACTTTGAATGTGGCATGGCTGGCAGTGCCAGGCAGGCTGCTCAGAGTATTTCAGAAGCTGCTGGGATTTTCACACACAACCCTCTCTAGGGTTTACAGAGAATGGTCAGAAAAGGGGAAAATGTCAGTGAGCAGCAGTTCTCTGGGTGAAAAAGCCCTGTTGATGCCAGAGTTCAGAGGAGAATGGCCAGACTGGTCTGAGCTGAGTGAAAGGCAACAGCAACTCAAATAACTCTCATTACAAGCAAGGTATGGAGAAGAGCATCTCTGAACACACAACACTGCAAATCTTCAAACAGGTGGGCAACAATAGCAGGAGACCACACCGGGTGACCCTCCTGGCATCTAAGAACAGACAGACTACAATTCACACAAGCTCACTGAAATTGGACAGTAGAAGACTGAAAAAACGTTGCCTGGTGTCTCGATTTCTGCTGTGACATTCAGATGGTAGGGTCAGAATTTGACGTTAGCAACATGAAAGCATGGGTCCATGAGCCAAATCTGCTTGAGGGACTGAGTACTTAGGCAGTAGGAGGCGACTGGAAGGGCATGGGAACATTCTACCAACCCGGATGGCCAAGGGTTTGAAGGACTCACAGTTCATCTTTAGTTTGTCTGACCAAAATAGGGTGGAGTGTTATGGTGTATAAAATCTGTACATTTTGGTTTCCATTATATTTTGTTCAAGACAAGACAACAGATGAACTAAGACAAATTAAAGCAGGTTTTCTTTCCTTACACCTTACTTTTGTTCATAGCTTAGTGCTAATTTGGTTTATAGCCTGGGAAAGGATGCTGAGCTGATACCTCAGGCTATTGATTACTTTATGGATAGACATCTGGAACAACAATTTGGTTTACAGCCTGGGACAGGAAGAACTACTGATACCTCAGAGTACATCAAAGGTTTTGTTGTGTGGGAAAACGAACAGTAAATTAATTCATCAATCATTTTGACAGCCAGCTAATCAGGTGCAAGTGTTGTGAAACCAAGGCATGACATTTCATAATAAATATGCCTTGGTTTGAAAAGCAAGATAGAGAGAAGAGAAGAGAAGAGGAGAAGAAGAAGAGGAATGGACGAAGACAGCCCTGGTCGTCAGAAAGGCATCATGAACATCGATTGCTAAATCAAACGCCTCCCTGGGACATTCATCCTTGTCATCCGTAACTTTTTCGTAAGCTTTTTCTAAAGACTATATATTCAGACTTTCCTATCACTACCTATTTTCTAGTATTCTTTGTTCTTGTGGTATTATTATTATTATTGTAATAAATACCATGCTGCTTTTAACTTTCAATGCTTTGTCTTAATGTCTAGAGTGATTGAAGTAATAAGTTAGATTTCTTTGAGCACCTAGTGACAGCCAGATTTTTGCCATTATTTCTGTGCTGCGAGGTTTATAAGGCTGAGAGTGAGAGCACCACTTAGTCATTCTTGGCTGATAAATGGCCTATAGTCAAGAATGCTGAGTCTTTGCATGTTTAAATGTATTCTTGTAGACCAAAAGTAATATTTAGGTCTGAGATATCACTAAAACATCGTACTGTTGTTCGTGCCGAAAATAAGTAAGTCTCTTGAAGTGCCGAATGACAGGCTGTTATTCCTATAGCACTTGTGTGGTTTAAAGTGCTAAGGGTTAATCAGCGTGTGTGTGTCATTCATGGAGCACTGTTGTGGATAGGGTCTGTGTGTGTGTTTATCTATGTGTGTGTGTGTGTTCATCGTAAAGTGCAACAGTAGTCAAACCCGATAACGAACTTGACGAGAACACTTACCCTTGAGGAAACAGGTAAAGGGCAAGTAGAGGGAAATACAACGATAATACAGTCATCATTTGTAGATGTTTTGTGATGAATGCCATTGCGTGACTCTGTGATGTGATCACATGGGCACAGTTTAAATGGTGTCACAGTGGCCTGTGTATGCCAGCGTTTGGACATTCTAATGGATATAAAAAGAACATTTACTACGGGCACTAGATTATTGTGGTTCAGGCTCTGAGCCCCGCTTAGATGTTTGGATTTCTGATTTATCTTGCCGTCATCCTCTGGCTCAGGATAGTTGTACCTGACCTTTAGCTACTAAATCTCTGCCTGGCTTTAGACCGCAAGTCTAGGACTGTGTCTTTGCTAATTATTTCCTTTCATTCCTGATGCAAACTTTCTCCAGTAATCCTCGTTAAGGCTGCTTGCCTATCTGTTTATAACACTTTCAAGGTCATGTTTCAAATGGAAAACGCATTCAAAATATGCATAAATGTTCAGTTGGGAAGAAACAACGGATTTTAATATTTTGGCAAAAAGGGGAAGAGTGGAAGCAGGACCAAAAATTGACAAAATGACTGGGATTGCCATCACCTTTTTAACAACCCTGGTGACAGCAGTAAGTTTATGACAGTCAGGGACACAACAGAAAGAAGGGAAAAAGAATGAAAAACAGCAGTCGAAAGAGGAATGAGGAGAGTTGGACAGGCGTTAACAAGACAGTGCGAATAGGGCAGAGAAGAAGATGAATTAGATTTACAGATCATCTCTGATCTGGAGAGAACTCTAAAAATAAATAAATAAATGAATAAACAAATAAATAAATGAATATATAGTCAATCACCAAGAGGATTTAAGGATTCCCTTGACCACTCATAATATTAGAAGAATAATATGCAGATGTAGCAACTGATAATACATATTTATATGTAATATCTGTAAATATGATAAAATGGCCGTGTGCTCAAAGAATGCACCAGTCCAATGGCTGGTGTCTTCACAAACATCTTCAACACATCTCTGAGCCAGTCGTCAGTCCCAGCATGCTTCAAGTAGACCACCATCAAACCAGTGCCGAAGAAGTCATCAGTGACATGTTTGAATGACTACTGACCAGTTGCACTCACGCCAATCATAATGAAGTGCTTCGAAAGGTTAGTCATGTCACACATAAAGACAAATCTCCCTGCCTTCCTTGACCTTCTTCAGTCTGCATACCGCTCAAACAGGTCAACTGAGGATGCCATATGCTGTGCCCTTCACCTCTCCCTGACACATCTGCATTAAAAGACACATAGAGTATGTCAGGATGCTATTCATAGACTTTAGCTCCATCTTCAACACAATCATCCCTCCAAACTGGTCATAACACTGAACAGGCTGGGCCTGAACACCACCCTCTGCAATTGAATCCTGGACTTCTTAAGCGAGAGGCCCCAGTCAGTTCGGATGGGCTGCAACACTTCCAGCATCATCACACTGAGCATTGGAGTGCCACAGGGCTGTGTGCTCAGTCCACTGTTCTTCACCCTGCTGACTCACAACTGCACAGCCACGCACAACACCAACCACATCATCAAGTTTGCGGATGATAAGATGGTGCTGGGACTGATAAGCAGAGATGATGAAACAGAATACAGAGATGAGGTGGAATGGCTGTCCACATGGTGTGAAGACAACAATCTATCTCTCAATGTCGAGAATACAAAAAGAGATAATTGTGGACTTCATAAAAATCACATCCTTCCCACATCCCACTCAGCATCAATGGTTTAGATGTAGAGACTGTTAGGAGTACCAAGTTCCTTGGTGTGCACATAACTTACGTGGATGCATACACACTTCCTGAGGCGGCTGAAGCGAGCAAGTCTTCCCCCTTCCATCCTCACCATGTTCTACAGAGGTACCATTGAGAGTGTCCTGACCAGCTGCATCACTGTCTGATATGGCAAATGCAACATATCCGACCGCAAGTGCCTGCAAAGGATAGTGAAGACAGCAGAGAACATTATTGGGGTGCCTCTCCCTTCACTACAGGACATATTTTACAAATGCAGTGTCCGCAAGGCCTGCAGCAGTGTGTAGGACCTCTTAAACCCCTCACATGGACTTTTCACACTTCTGTCATCCAAGAGAAGAAGATACTGCAGCATCAGAACCAGATCTGCCAGGCTGCAGGAGAGTTTTTACCCCCAAGCTGTCAGACTCCTTAACATCATGCTGCCCCCTGGGATCTTCCAGAACTTTTATACATGAGAGCCACTTTCGTGCAGAGACGAGTTTGAATAGAGAAAACAACTGAAAATCTCATACTGACCATTAAGGATTTTGCACACTGCACTTTCTTTGAAACATTCTGCCCTGTCAATGTTTACACGTCTTAAACAACTATTATCATACACTGATCATTTCTGTATCATCTATATCTATAATTATTTATTTATTATATTACATATTTATTGACTATATGTATCTAGATTGCATAATACCATACATTTCATCAATCTCGTCTCTGCACAATGTCTTGTCTTGTTTTTGTTTTAATTTTAATTCTATTTTTAATTTAAATTTTTTATTTGCACTTCATGCTGTTACACTGTGGACCCTGAGCTTCGAAATTTCGATTTGAGATGACAATAAAGTTCCCTTTAACTTTGACTTGGCTTTGAGGTGGCACGCTGTGTCAGGCAGCAGAACTGGGATCCTTACCCAGCAGGGATACCAACAGTGTGAAAGGACCGGGGAAGACAATGTATTTGGGACATTTTCTTCCCCAGCACACTAGGTGGTGGCTTATCCTGGTTTAAGATTCCCACTCGAGGCATCCTGGGTGTTGTAGTCCCAGGTGGCAGCACAATGCCTACTTTCTGGAACGTGATTGGCCCAGAAGTGCTTCCATCAGGTTATGCCCTCAAACCAGAAGTACTCATGGGTCCCAGATAAAAGGTGCTGTTCAACTTCAACCAGTAGAGCCAGAGTCAGAAGGAAGAAGACAAAGCTTGCCTGAAGGAATGAAGAATAGAGACGGAAGGAGTGTGGATTGATAGAAAATAACTTGTGGTGTGGGAAACGCTTATCTGAGAAAGAGTTTCACACAATAAAACCCTTAGTGATACATCAGAACTTGCACTGGCTGTTTGGACAGATGTAACGCCCCTGGTGACCACAGATGATCAGCATATGCTTGAGCGTGTAGAGTCAGGCCAGTTCTTTAGGGCATGCATTCCAGCTGACACCTTACTTTTATTGTTTCATGAGACACATATGCTACGTCTAACAAGGTCCATGACATTTAAATGAAACTGGCCATTTTATAACAGAAGTGAGATTACATAAACAATACAATCAACGAGTTGTTAAAAACACAGTTGTTCACAGTTAAAAAAAACTATTGACACCCTTAAACCAGCTCTCTGTCCTCTTGATATTGTACCATGACGCCTCGTAGTGGAAGCCTTTGATGTTTTGGTCCCACCTTTACTGGCCATTATCAATGATTCTATTAGTGAAGGGCTTGTACCCTCATTTTTTAAACGTGCTGCAGTGCGTCCCTGTCTAAAAAAGGCTGAATTAGATCCTGGAGATCTAGCCAATTTTCACCAGATTTCACAATTGCCATTTCTGGCTAAAATATTAGAAAGAATTATTTATAATCAATTGGTTGATCACCTTAACTATAAGACTGCACAAATTACAAAGGATATTAAGTACAGTACCTTGTGGGACAGCCATGGCGTCTAAATCTGGGAGCAAGAATAAATATACGCAGAACAAACATCGGTGTTGTGTGAATGAAAGTCGCGTTGAATACGACGTCACAAAGGACCACCTCCAAGACGACAGAAAGCCGTTCAATTCAATGTCAACTAAACTTCAATCAGAAATGGATTATAAATACAAACAACTATCTGATACGATGAAGGTCATAAAGGATTTACAACAACAACAAAAGGAATATAACTACTGTGAAACTATAGAATTAATTAGAGAAACAGTTCTTCAATCTGTGAATGGAATATAAAAGGTTAAACGCTAAACTTTTATCCCTCCAGAGCAACGAACATACACAGAAAATGCTACAAAAGGACTTTGATGCTAAAATGGAAATTTGTAACACATTTGCGGGATGTACAATGAATTGGGTTTTAGAAGTACGTCAAAATAAAAGCCTCCACCAACAACCTGATTTTTCTGCTAACCAATTCACGGATTATAGAACAACGAATGACATTCCTGATGTTTCTCCAGAAGACAGTATCTTGCAGATTTCCATTCCAAGTAAAAGCATGCAAGCTCAAAGGCTCCTTCAAATAGTGCCATCAGATCTCAAGCGGCAGCACCTGCTGTGCTGTTAGCTAAAGCAGAGAATCAAAGAAAGCAACAGGGTCTAGATATGGAAGAAATGCAGTTAAAACCAAAAGATATCAATTGGCTTTGGAAGCAGCTATTGCAGAGTCCTATGCAAGATTGAGAGAACCAGCACAGCTCAGGTTCAAAAGAAACAGAACCATTGTTTCAACGATTGATGACCAGTGGCAAGCAGATTTGGTAGAGATGTCTTTCTTATTACTCAAAATTCAATGATGGTCATAAATTGATCCTTACGTGTATCGATGTGCTCTCAAAATATGTTTGGGCTGTGCCATTAAAGGCCAAGACAGGGAAAGAAGTTTATCCGGGTTTTAGTTTGGTCTTTAGACAGGGTTGAGTTCCTAAGAAGCTACAGACAGACCAAGGCAAAGAATTTCATAACACATTGGTACAAAAACTTCTAAGACAGAACAATATTGTACATTTTGTCACGAACAGCGATATAAAGGCCAGCATAGTAGAACGGTTCAATAGAACCTTAAAATCCAAAATGTGGAAATATTTTACATATGCCAATACTTTTCGGTATACAGACGTCCTGTCAGACTTTCTACAGAGTTATAACCACAGTTTTCACATCTCGATTAAAACAAGACCTGTAGACGTGACTCCTGAAAATGCTTGGAGTGTTTGGAAAACAGTCTATGGTAGGGCCGGCAAAGAAATTCTACTCCGTGCACTTTGAAAATAGGTGATCATGTCTGAGTTTCAAAATTAAAAGGTGTATTCGAAAAAGGCTATGAGCAGTCATTTACAGATGAAATATTTATTATCGTGGACTGTTTTAAACGACTCAAACCTGAATATAAACTAAAAGATTACACAGGTGATGAAATTCAAGGGACTTTTCTGCAGAAGAGTTACAAAAAATAAACCCCCAATACTAACCAGGTGTACCACATCCAGAAAATTCTGGCCGCTCGTGGCGTGGTAGAAATAAGCATGTGTTGGTAAAATGACTTGTCTGGGACCAGAAACTTAACAGTTGGGTCAAGGCTTCAGAAGTGAAAGACATAAGGAGTTGAGAAAGCAAGAGAAAAAAAAATGTCTACAGTCAGAAATGGCTTTTATGTGACACTGCCGAGTAATCCATCGGCCAGGACTTTTCCCAACAATACAATAGCATCATTCACCGTTCAGCTAGCCAAGACAATAGAACTGGCCAGAGACTGGGAAGTGGCATTGGTGGAACTGACTTACCCAAAAACGTTCAATTCCATCACTCAGCCAGCACCTTTTATACTAATGAATGAGGAAACAAGATCAACAAAATGGACATACACTTTAAACAAAGGTTATTTCAGGAATATAGAAGTATTGTTGTCGGAAATGAATCATGTCATTAACACCAACCCGTCATCACCTAAGCCAGTACTCAAATACAATCCAGCCAGTAGAACCGTTCGCCTGATGGGTGATAAAGGCATTTTGCTCCAAGTGTCCGGGGAGCTGTCTTACATTCTCGGGTTTGATCATGATAAGCCGTCTAACAAGTCACTTCACCCGGCTGATATCCCAGGTGGTTTTTCCATCATGTTCGTGTATACAGATATTATCGAACCACAACTTGTTGGAGATACGCATGCCATTACTGAGATGTGTAAACATAAAAGGTGAAGACGTGCAAATGTCACCATATTTTTTGAAAAGCCACACTACATACCTCTCGCCGTGCAAAGCTTCAATACTATAAGGATTGAAATTAAGACGGACCAGAATAAACCAGTTCCGTTCCAGTATGGTAAGGTAATAATCAAGTTGCATTTTCGTCCAGCAAGATCTTTTTTCAATTTTAAACATGCTTGTAACAAAAAACAATGGAGATCCTCGCACCTACACATCTGATTACAAGATACAAGCTGACAATGGTCTACTGGTGTTTCATGGTCTCCCAGTCCAGTACGGTGGTGGTATTGGTGGTATTTTTAAAGCTCTCTTCAGAAAAGCAGTGCCTGTGCTTAGGCGTGGGCTAGAAATTGCTAAACCTCATGTCAAGTCTGCAGTGAAAAGCATCGCTAATGATGTCATGAGTCACATGGCCGGTGCTGTAATGAATAAAGTTACAACACCCCAACAAGAAGGTTCTGGTATGATTGTTATAAAGAGAGGAGTCAAAAGACAAAGACACACACCACATCTAGCACTGCTCGGGCCACCTGCACGGCACAGGAAGAGAGCAAAGAGGAAAAAAGCTCGACACTCTGCCGAAAGAAAAAAAAAATCAACCAAGAGAAGATCCAGAACTAAGCAGAATTCTGGTGATTTATTCTAAAGATGGCTTTTGTACACTGTGCGTCAGATGAATGTGCAAAATCGGAACTGGACGTATTTCAGCTGTCAGCAACACAAACCAGCATTGAATAAAGCTACTATGTCGAAGTGCCGCCTCTCACCGCATTGTCAGAAAGTGCAACACTTGAGTTTTCGATTGCTGGAGATGATCAATACCTGGACCTCAACAACACACTCCTATACTTAAGCTGTAAAATAAATAAAAATGATGGAACAAATCTGGCCGCCGATGCACGTGTTGCCCTTGTAAACTACCCGATTGCTTCTCTGTTGAGTCAGGTGGACATCACTGTCGGGGACAGACTGATTAGCCAGAGTAATAACTGTTACCCATATCGAGCGTTTATTGAAACCGTACTAAATTACAGAGACGAGACCCTGAAAACACAATTTTCAGCTGGCCTGTTCTATAAAGACACACCCGGTCAACACAAAGTCACTGCTCTGGATGGCCCAAATCTGAGGTTCAATAAAAGGGCTGCTTACTCGGCCATTAGCCGCAGCGTTGATTTATTGGGTCACATCCATGTAGATCTGTTCTTTCAAGAGAAATTATTAATTAATGGGGTTGATGTGAAAATAAAGTTGGTACGGAATAAGGATGCCTTTTGTCTGATGAGCAATGGTGATCAATTTAAGGTCACCATATTATCAGCATCATTGTTTGTGAAAAGAGTTCAAGTGAACCCTGGAGTCAGACTGAGCCATGCTGAGGCCTTCATGATCTGCAACGCAAAATACCCAATCGACCGGGTTCAAATGAAGGTGTTCAGCATACTTACTGGGAGTCGAGTCTGCAACCAGTAAAACCTGTTTCTGGGACAGCTGACAGAAGTGGTTGTTTTGGGATTTGTGGACAACGTGGCCTTCAGTGGTAACTTCACACACAAGCCCTTTAATTTTAAACATAACAACATCAACTTCATGGCTCTTTACCTGGATGGACAGCAGATACCCAGCAGCCTCTGCAGCCTGATTTTACTAATGGTCACTGTGTCAGGGAATATTTACAACTGGTGGAAACCACAGACAAGAGGATGAAAGGTAAGGCCCTGTTAGTCGATCGTGAAGAGTTTGCTAGAGGGGATTCACATTTTACATTCAACCTAAGCACTAATATGGAATCACCAGGACACGATTCACTCATCAAAACAGGCAACCTCAGGGCTGAAATAAGATTTGCTGAACCGCTGCAAGATACACTGAATATGATTGTGTGTGCGGTTTGTGACAACATCATTGAAATTAACATGTGCTGTCAAGTCATTTACGACTACAGTTAAGCCGTAGACATCTTCAGACATGCGGCCTCTGGACACCGAGCAGCTCAGGACCACCCTTGCATCAGGACCACTGACACGCAGCCATTTTCTGGATGTATTCCCTTCAGATCAACTGTCCAAAGAGAAGTTGGCTGTCAGACCTCTGTTTATGATCGTAAACTCAGACCCCCATGATAAACACGGACAGCACTGGATTGCCATTTACCTTGCGGATCATTGAAAAGCTGAATTTTTTGACTCGTATGGAATTCCCCCAGATTCTGAAATATTTCCCAAAGTTATTATGAAATTTTTGAAGCTTAATGCTAACTGCATCACTTATAACCGTATTCAGTTACAGGAGTTTTTATCCACAAGCTGTGGTCACCATTGTGTTTACTATTTGAATCAAAAAAGCAAAGGACTTACCATGAAGCAGATAATGGAGTTGGACTCAGGAGATGTTCATCTAAATGACCAGATGGTTGTGAAGATATTATCATCAAATAAAAAGGAGACAAACTGCAAATATGAAACTGGACATGTTTACCCAGAAATCAGAAATAAGTCAGTCATGTGTTTGCTTTTGCTGAATATTAAATGCAGAATATTGTATGCAGAAAAAAAAAAGATGTTATAACTTTGTGTATTCCCTTTGGTTGAAAATAAATAAATAAATGAGGTATTAACCAACATAAGAGTGTCTGTGGTTATTATAGCGAATAATCCAATAATCAGACAGATAAAAATTAAAGGGTCTGTATGTATATATTTTATTTATTATTTATTATTTATTTTTTAAAATGTTCACACAGTAATAACACATGTTGTAAAAGTATTTTCACAGAGTTAACAGATTCATGATGCAATCAAACAAATGAAATGATCTAAATTAAAATACTAATAATAATCATAATAAACAGCCATATTAAAACACTATTATTTTTCTTTTTTTCTAGATGACCAGGACAGTAAGAACTGCTGGTTTGACACTTCATTGTGGCTCAGACTGTGGCCCAGACGGCTCATTTTAGATGTGTGTGAAGTGTCACTGAATATACCGATAATGTCACCAATCAGAAGGACACGTGTACCCACTGGACACACAGACAGACTGACATTGGTGACCGGCAGTGCTTTAGCGCCACACACTGGCAGTTCACATCACACATTTGCTGAGGTCTTGTGGGTTCCTTCTTTTCCATCAATGGTTACAAAGTGAACAATGACTTTGTTTTTCTCTGCAGTCGGCAGATGAGGACATGGCAGCCGTGTTTGCTGTCACAGTTTTTAAGATGTTCCTTTCTCTTCCAGGTTTACTGGTTCATTCTCACACTTGCTGTTTCTTTAATGGCTGTTCACATTTGCTCAAGTTGACTATTTTTGGTGGCTCTAATGAAATCCTAATGTCGTGTGTGTTGAAGTGTTAAAGATCTTAGTGTGCTGTACATGTTGATACCTGGAGCTGTCAATAGATGGCACTGTGATAATGACGGGTATTAGTTGTACAATGAATCAGTTTTGAAGTGAAGACGCCATTCGACTGGCTACTGACGTCAGCCTCAGGCCCCCTATGACCTTCTTCTCATTATAAACGGCCCACCTGTCTGCACCTTAGCTTCAGGTAGTGACTCCTAACAAGCATGAGATGCATTTCACTGCGTGACACTTGAAGCACACAACATTTCATTTAACACACACATTGTGTCCAGCAGGGGGTGCACTCTCCATGGATTGTGTTCTTTTGAATGAGAGCGGACTCGAGCCACACACATGGCGGAAATAATCAGAGTAGAGGACTATGGGACAAAAAGAGACAGATGTGTTTATGTGCTTTAAAATGTCGCTTCTACTGCCAAAATACAACGTATAATCATTTATACAAACATATCCAGGCCGAAGAGAAGCCTTAGGAACAGTACAATCATCATCCGGTTCTTCAGTGGGGAGTCCTGACAAATCAAGAGTGAGAGTGGCAGGGCATGTGGAAGGCTTCAGGCTTCTCGGTGATTCTTTTCTAATATAAATAGTCACATATTTTGTATAATTAGTATAACATCTTGTCAGGTTTGGGTAACTGCCACCTGAGCTGTGCTCTTCTCAGACCAGCATAGCACTTTTTACATCTGCTCTACTCATTCATGGCTTCTGCAGACTGTGGCCCTGGCCGTACATATTGATCAGGGCACATCAGCCTGCCTGCGTGTCCTTCACGTGTTCCTGTTAGTGTCACCCTGTTAGTGTCACCCTGTCAGCTGGTTTGTGTGATTTCAGCTCTATGACCTAATAACATAATGTGATTGGAATAAAACTCTGCAGACTACAGTGACACACTTCAAACTTATCACTACACAAACAGAAATGGGCACCCAAAACTCTTGGCTTTAATGCCAACCATATGACATCAGCAACGGTGACTGAAGGAATAAACCATTAGAGTCAGTGGCAAAGGGCACAATGTGAGCAACAAAGTCAGTTCTGCTAGTGTGCACAGAGACCTACTGCTGTCTGCCCAGTAAGCCCACAGCATCGTCAGGTGAATGAACAACACAAACAGCACAGCAGCCAAATACACAAGCTGACTGTCATCAGTGTTTAACTGTTCTGGTGTTCTTTACTGTAAACTCGTTAATGAATCGTGTGAAAGACACTTGTTGAAGGGCATCAGTGCTCAACTGTCGAGTCTGTCCTGTTACATTAATGACCTCAGTCTATTTGACAGCAAGGCCTGCTTTGATAAAGAGCTCTCCACGCTGGCATTAGGGACCGGTCAAGATAGATAGATAGATAGATAGATAGATAGATAGATAGATAGATAGATAGATAGATAGATAGATAGATAGATAGATAGAGTGAAAGGCACTATATAATAGATAGATAGATAGATAGATAGATAGATAGATAGATAGATAGATAGATAGATAGATAGATAGATAGATATATGAGAGGCACTATATAATAGATAGATAGATAGATAGATAGATAGATAGATAGATAGATAGATAGATAGAGTGAAAGGCACTATATAATAGATAGATAGATAGATAGATAGATAGATAGATAGATAGATAGATAGATAGATAGATAGAGTGAAAGGCACTATATAACAGATGATAGATAGATAGATAGATAGATAGATAGATAGGTAGATAGATATATGAGAGGCACTATATAATAGATAGATAGATAGATAGATAGATAGATAGATAGATAGATAGATAGATAGATAGATAGATAGATAGATAGAGTGAAAGGCACTATATGATAGATAGATAGATAGATAGATAGATAGATAGATAGATAGATAGATAGATAGATAGATAGATAGATAGAGTGAAAGGCACTATATGATAGATAGATAGATAGATAGATAGATAGATAGATAGATAGATAGATAGATAGATAGATAGATAGATAGATAGATCCCACATGTTTAAAACTCGGCCCACATGGTGAAGTCACGTTTGATTCATGCACCTGGTTAGGCTGCCCCCACTCCTTTCAAAACGACATAAAGCTTCAAACTTTCCAGGATTTCGTACCGTTAGTACCAGTTCTTTTTTCCCCCCGAGTGATGCGAGTAAGCAGGGTGTAATAGGTCGTGTTTCATTTCTAGTCATAACCAATCGTACGTGCTGTTCAATATTTACCAGATACTGTGCCAACCTTTTCCCAACCCCCCCTTATCTGCATCTTTCTGTCTGGCTAAACAAAAAACTGCTCTCTCTGTGCCACACACACACACACACACACACACACACATATATATATATATACATATATGAAATAATGGAGAGCAGATGTAAGCAATAGGTGTTCCAGGCATTCGGTAGAATCTTTGGTGCGAGATGAAGAGGTCCGACCTGTAGTGGTTGTGCAAAATCTGATTACATAAGTAGGGTGATGGTGCCTTTTGCTACTCCTCTGACAAAAAAGGCGCCCTAAAAGCTGTCCGATTCTAGCACGGGAAAAGCGGACAAACAAGCAAACATCTATTCACAGTCCATTCATATTTCCTCAGGGCCTGGAGAAGCTATGATTTCGGTCCCATCACAGTCGCTTAATCTGTCAAAATCAACGACACCTTCCCTTTTTGTCTTTCCATTCACTTGCGGACCGCTCTAATGCCATTCCCCACATATTTTCGATGTGCTCCCGGCCGGATGTTGCCTAAACCAAAGTGTGTGACACCTTGTGAAAGCTCACCGACGAACGGGAATAAGAAGCAAAACGAACGGAACACCAGAAAGAGCAACCACACCTCCCCACGGTGAAAGAAAGAAAGGGGGACTCAGAAGTACACAGAATCGCCAGCCCCTCGCCGCTCTAAATGAAAAGTTGCAGACTTAAATTATATTTCGTGGCTTTAACTCACTCACCCCCACTACCCCTCGTGTTGAAGCTAGACTAACTAAACATTAAACGTCAGGTTCATCGGTGGCATTGACCAGTGACGACTCTCTCTTTGATTACATTTCACCTGCAGCACTTCTATTGTAATCTGCATTTTCAGCTCTTTTTGTGGATCAGCAGCCAGGCCTTAAAGTCTCTTTCACTTTTGCCACTTAACACTTTTTTTTTTCCCCCCATTCATTTTAAGGGCACTATATTAAGAGAGAAAAAAAAAATGGCAACAAACCCATTCTTTAGAGGTCAATCATTTCAAAATAAAAACTGAAAGCAGTCAAATCAATGGGAAGTCACTTAAGAGCGTGGCCATTTTGTCCTTTCAAACTACACATTGGACACCTTCTGCGTTTCCCTGGCTTGCCAGATGCCATACAGCCACTTAATGACCCGAGCATTCCTCTTGATTATGGAGATGCCATAGGGCACACGCCATTGGACTTCTCCTCCGTGTGGTTGCTCTGTTGGGATTGGCCGCGACCAACTGGGCGTGCTGACACTGGGAAACTTGTTGGAAACAATATCCGAGCTGGTCTGCATAAAGTGCTCGACGCCAATGTGCTCAATCTCCTGGGGGTCTAAGCCACAGTAGTTAAAAAAGCGCTCCAAGTCAGCGGTGCCCCGAGTACCTGTCACTCAAGTCCAATTTGGAACGGTGCAACGAGGGCTGCTTGCATTCACTTTCTGCCGTGCCCTTTCGAGAACTTCTGGAACTGGTGGATGAAATACTAGTGATGGCAGGTGATGGCGGAGGGGGTTGATGAAGCCCAGGGTTTTCTGTTTTGGCTGTTGAGTCACCAGAGGTTTAACGTCCACTCTCCATACTGTCACCGAACTGGGTGAATTCTTGCACAGGGTGCTACAGCTGTCCGAAAGTTTGGAATATCCTGTGGGCTTGTCGGCAGAAATTTGCTTTTCCCATTTAGGCGTCTGCGGTCTTGTGACAGCAGCCGCCGTCGGCACAAGTTTGGGAGAGGACAGGGGGCTGTCACAGATATCGATCAGATTATTCAAGATATCCATATTAAGAACGTTCCTTCGTCCTTCCCCTTCAGCAGTGCCAGAGGTGCTTTCCTGGTGGGGGTGTTTTGCAGGAAAGCGCGTGTCAGGGGTTTCTTAATCACCAGCGGTTTCACAGGCTCCTGCCGGGTGCAGACAACCTGCTGGCTCTTGACATACTTTGCCTTGTCGGCCTCCAGTCGCTTGACTGCGCTGGGCTTCTTGCTGCTGGGCTCAGGCGGTCGACGGAAATATTCCGCCCCTTGTTGAGGATTCGAAAGGCATGGCAGATGTGAAGGTTCCGCTGGATGAAACTTGCCGGACCATTCTGTCTGCTTGCAGAGTTTCTACTGGCATAGTGAGAAGACCAAAAGCTTTTTTGTGGCTTTTGTCCCCACTCCCTTTTCAGCACTGATCACTTTTATTCCAAAGCACCCAGCTACGCAGTGTCAGGGGTCACATTCCATATCAACTCGCCTCAAAGAACGAGACCGCAAAAGGTTAACAGCAGATGCTTTCTAATCAGTCTTTGGAGGCAACAATCCACAAGGAAATAAAACAGAAGGAGGCGCACGGCTTCTGCTCTGCTGCTGGCAGTTCACAGCACTTTCTCAACTTTCTCTTGTAAGTGTCCGTCTCCTCTTAAAATTCATCCATTAACCCCGATTCAAAGACACGCCAGGTCAACCCTCGTCCGCATGTCCGTTAAAAATAACTAAAGTAGCGTGAGGAGATAGATAGATAGATAGATAGATAGATAGATAGATAGATAGATAGATAGATAGATAGATAGATAGATATGAAAGGCACTATATAATAGATAGATAGATAGATAGATAGATAGATAGATAGATAGATAGATAGATAGATAGATAGATAGATAGGGGGCGCTCTCACTCCCTTGAACCCCTGTCCACGACTCCAGACACCAGGTAAAAGTCATCAAGTTGACTTTATGTTTATGCCACAGTGTACAAAGCACACTCTCCTCCACAATACTCATATAAATCACCAATAAATCAATAATACACAATAAATCAATTCCCCAGCTCCCAGACGTGTTGCCACCCTTCCACCCAGCTCAGCTCGCCCGGGGAGCTCCCACAGTCCTTTTATAATCCCTGACCCGAAAGTGTTCTCAATCCCCAGTCCATGTGATCCTCAACCACTTTCGGGTCAGGTAAAAGTTCTTTTCTTCAACCCGGAAGTCCGTCGCTCTTCCTATGACGAACCTCCGGGTCACAGGGCACCTAAGAAGCCCTCGGTCCTCCCTGCAGCTCCCTCCTGTGGCCCCCATGGCATCCAGCAGGGCTGTGCATAAAAACCACATTGTCCATGATGCCCTGCTGGTCTTCTGGGGACCTCCATGCTGCAAGGAGGGCTCAATCTGGCGGCTTGGGGGTATTGGCCGGGATAAATGGCCGGCCATCCTTCACAATAGATAGATAGATAGATAGATAGATAGATAGATAGATAGATAGATAGATAGATAGATAGATAGATAGATAGATAGATAGATAGAGTGACTTGATTTGTCCCAATGGGGTAATTAGGCTTTTTACAGAAATTCATAATTGAAGTAAATTTATATTATAACAAACAACAAACCCTTACAAATATACACCAGAAAGACTGAAAAGAAAGAACATTTCTGATTTGGCCGTTCCAGTCCCTCTGAGGTCCTCTACAGGCGTATTGCTGTTGGTATAAAGGAGCCCCAGTCGAGTTTCTTGCCACACTTCTGCTGATTCATTGTGTCAAAGCAGAAATCTGAGACATTAAAGCAGATAGAATTCAATGAAATCTTGAGAACACAAACATCAGAATCACATTTATTGGCCAAGTATACACCCAAATAAGGAATTTGACTCCAGTTTTAATGACTCTCCAAGTATGAGTTATATAATCGACATACACACAGCTGTTAATGACACACCTGAGATAAAAAATAAGAGAGTGAATGTAAATATATTGTGATAGCCGTGGGAGGTGAAACCGTCCGTCGAGGGTTGTCTGCCAATGGCTGCAAAGCAACACCTGGTTTGCTGCGTCACCGAGGCACCTACGAGTTTGCAGCTCCACTCGCAGAGTTCGCAGAGGACTATCTGTGCCTGAACTGAAGGAGGGAGCCAAGGCAGGATGACTAAGGAGGTCATTGCTTGTTTGCTGTGTCTGTGTGTATTGGAGTCGTAGCTCCCATTTCAATAAACACACTTGCTATTCCTGTTTTGAATTGAATAACAAAGCTGGTGTCAAAGATGAGACAAAAGCCATAAAAAGATTTGTCACAGCCACCTGTATAATGTTTCCTGCTTGCAATTGGAAGACTTTGTTTATACAGATGTGTACAGGTTTGAGTCCAAAACAGAACTAATTGGTGAGGTTGAGATGTTGGGTATTTAAAGTGAGGCAGAGGAAGTGAGGTAATTACGACAGGAACTGGAAGTGACCTCATCGGGCTCGTGTCCAGAAGGGCGTCTTCTAGTCTGGAAGTGATGTCATGGGGCTCCTGACTGGAAGTGTTGTCAGGAAGGCC